>NC_073696.1:84505672-84683172 GCF_029784165.1 Wyeomyia smithii | reverse complement strand
TAAAATGATAGGTGTAATCCGACTATATATGAGTACAGTTACGTTTCGATTATACCAGGAACAAAAAAAATCGCCTCATATATTTAAAACATGTTTATTTCATGTTACTTCCAAAATTTTCGGTATAGTTATGCTTTTAGCTACTAGAAATTCGTTATTTAGAGTGAAAAATAATTCCTGCAGAAATTATTAAGGTGTATTTTTTCTATTAATTTAAGGTTCCATGCAAATCTATTCAAACAAATAATAAGTTCGAAAGAGAAAGGCTGGGTCTCACCGCTAGGTGGATTAGTTTTGGGTTTTTGTTAATTTCTCGTCGTACACAAATTACGTAACGCTAAAAACCTAGATTTCAGATCCCCTCCCCCCCTCCCTATGTAACGATAAGTAACGTTCGATATGACTTCCCCCCCTAAAATTACGTAACACTGGACAACCTGTCCCCCCCTCCAAATTTGCAGTTTTGAGCAAACATCACAGTTACATCACAGTTTCTTATCGATTGAACCTCATTATTTCAGCCTAAACAGAGACAGTACCCACGCACCGGGTCTTTTGGCGCAACTATCCAGACGATCCAGACAATTTTCGCCGAAATCGACTGCTATCGCCAGACGTAATTGACCTTGTCCAATTGATTCGAACACAGACAACCTTATGCCCGAAACTATGTTTATGGGTGCAAACTCCCATAAAGATAAGCGGATACAATATTGACACGCAGTGTTGAATAAAGGCAAAACAATCGTTTATAAATCGCTCGCCAACCATCTACTGTTCTTATCTTACTACAGCTATATCCAGTTTCCCAACCGATCGGAAAAGATCCCACCAGTTGGAGTGTGTGCACTACTGGCGCTCCCGTTTGCCTTTGTTGTTTGCTCGTGTAAAGAAAAGACGAATGATTTTATTGCGTCATAAATTTTGTCTAATTTGACAGATTTTAACAGCCGTAAAATATGAATCCTAAATCCCTTTTGCTGCAGATTCGCCACGGAAAGCCGCCCACTCATGACGAACTGTCCTTTATCGGTGCACTTGTTGTTTACACTGTCGTTGTTTTTTTTTTTTTTTTTTGTTTGCCTTTTCCAAGGTGTGTACTATTCTTCCGGCCGTTTTACGCCTTGAGTTCAGAGTTGAAATTTATCGATTTTCTTGCTTGTTTCTCTCCTTTTGCCACTTGCCATTCTGCCTTTGGCAGCTCGGATGATTTGAGCACTGATAACGTCGGACCAGCATCCGCAGACAAGTTAATTACTGTCCTTCGGACGCATTTGGCTCGAAGCGATTCGGTTGTCGGTAGTGATGCGTTCACATATTGATCAATCCAGATCATTTGGAGCGGCTCGGATGAAGCAAATCGAAGAGTGAAACATGCTAATTGCCGGTGAATAAAAAATATATAAATTCTGTGGAAATATAATTACATCGCCGAATGAGTTTTTTCAACAAAATAAAATACAAAAATAAGAGTTTACACCTACGTATTTTAATAACGTTATCACCATTTCAAAATAATGAAGGAGAATCTCGGACTGGTTTTCCTGTATGCAGTATGGAATTCCATTACCCGACCATTTCCACTGGCCTTGGCCTGACTTTTATTATTCAGTCCTATTTAATTAACCATCCATCCTGCGCTATCTTATTATTCTCATATCAAATGCAGGAATAGGCTATTTCCACAGTCGTGATGGCCGTACAGTGAATGACACCTAAAGATTGTCCACGAAAAAACAGCAATGGCAATTGAATATATCCTATGCGAGTCAACCTAAAACTTTATCGTTGAGTGTCGATTTAGTGAATATTCGTTTAAATAACATAAGGCTTAAATTAGTTACAAACCAGAATCTCTGCTCTTTACACTACTGCAGCGCTTATATTGGGTTTATCTGGAATCTATTAGACTTTTTTGATTGTATTGTTGTAGTAGAATTGAATTTGAACATGTAAGTTAAAATCTGCACAAACGATTTAAGTGGTCAAAAAATTGAAAAAAATTAGACACATTTATTTTTTGTGAACATTGATTTTCTCCACATCATTCGTAGTCGTACGTTGGCAAAGTTAAATTCAAGGCTGTCTGTAATCCTTAATAGAGCCACACTCCTGTTGCGATTTTACGATATATCCTGATTAAAGCCACTACTATCATCAGTCGGGAACGTGGCTAGCCATATGACATCGACGAATGTTTATCTTCTTTATTATAGCAGTCTCCATCATCCAGCACGGCACTCAGTGCCATATTTTTCCACTGCGTCTTAACATTGGGAACACAGGATGGGCACGTTCCTTCCATACTTTTCGGTCAACAGCTCTCCAGATGGTAAAGCATACCGTGCACTAGAAACAAGGACTACAAAAACGGAACATGTGTCGTTCTTTATGCCCAACAGGAACATGCGGCGCTAGGATTCAGCCGTAGAAAGCCGTATGAGTTTAATTATATATGAAATGTTCCCCAATGAAACCGTCGTAGTGATAATATTAACATTAGCATCAAGTATCGTTATAATGAAAGTTTTTCTTCTGTTGATCGTCAGGAAGCGCATCTTTGCGTTTACTGTCTCTAATAACATCCTCGTTTATTGATATAAGTTTACGTTAAGTCTAACCTCACTTTATTCGGCGTCTACGGCGTCTATATTTATTGATCGAATAATCGGAAAACCGGGAACGTTAACGTGGTATAAACTTTGTTTGTTTTAATTTCAGTATAGTTGCTTCAATTTGATAAGCGATGATTCTCAATGTAAAGTCTCTGGTAAGGGAGTCATTTTTAAAATGAGAAAAAATATGTATAACAAGCAATTTATAACAATAATAAGGATACAATTTCATAAATCAATAAATAATAATAACCAAATTCGATGGAAACAAAATTCATTTCACCAAGCAATGCACCCAGTCAAATCAACAGGCATCCCACAATTTCGCACAGATTCCTCAGCGCCCAAGATGGGCACGACATTCGCGCTTAAAGTCCGCATATAGTGAAGGCGTATTGAGTTGAGATAATGAATTCTCGATCCTAAAATCATCATAATCACAAAAAATAGGTCTCCACCTCGTAATAACTACCGTCCCGAGCAGCTCCGATGTTGTTCAGCAAAGTCGTCGGACTTATAGCGAGTAAACTACTCGCACCCAGTAATAATCCAATGAAGATGCTAATCTTCGTCAAGTCTGGAACTGGCGAACGATGTTCGCTGCCCCCAACACCATTCACCACGCAATTTAGATATAGGACCGATATCAAAACAGCTCCGAGGCTCATGTATGCTCGGTGAAGCAGCCACGGCGATGACGAGTTGAAAACTGTTCAAAAAATCAACAGTCATGCTCACGTTCGAGGAAAAGTTCACACTTTGCCTGATCAACCGGTCGATCTCTTACCAAAACGAAAGAGAGAAAAAAAAATCAGCTAAGACTTTCGACTCCTCCAAAGGTGGTCCATCGAATCCTAATAGTTCACACAAAATTACGTTAATTCACGGACCGAATCAGCCGATAGGGATTCTATTTATGTGCGCGCACTTACCAACTGTTTATCGAACCGTTTACAACTCCGTTGCGTCTGCGGAGGTTATTCTCCGGTTAATAATTAAATTACTTTCCAAATCGAATGAAGGCACGCTACACGACTAAAATGTTGAAGGAACTCATAACCTGTAGGTATTAGCACCAGCAGTTATCGATTAAGAAAATAATAAATGAATTGATATAACAGAGCAACAACAAGTGCACTAACTTATTTCACACCACAAATATGGAGCGCTTCATTAACATTGATGAAGCAAACATCGATCAATGCCTGAAACGAATGAATACTTAAAAAAAATTAAGGTGTCAGTACTTCTTTTCTCGCCCGAAATCATCAAAACACGTGATATACCTTTATGTAATTCTAATAATGATTGTCTTTGTTTTTTTTTTTACTTTATTCCAGACGTATCTGGACGCAGAGACAAAATTAGCTCTGTTTTTATCGAAAAATTTTTCGCAGTATTTTTTTTTCTTCTAAAAACAAACTTGCATTTCAATAACTTGTATTGATGTCTGTCCAAAAAATCACAAAAGGAATACTTTAAATGCATCAAACGTAAAGAAAGATTTTTTTTTCATTCAGTCTATGTCAATTGTTAGGTTTCAAATTGGCATCTTCCTGTAGTAAGAGGTCGAATGTCATCTGATATTTTTTATCTTATTTTCCTACTATGCTTCTCATTAATTTCATGGAAAGTTACAAAGAGCTAAGCAGTTGTTAAAATTAGTTGTAAAAATTTGTTGTCCAAGCTCTATCCTAGTCAACCAAATTCTATTATGGGAAATATTTGGTTGTCTTCGTCAGAAGAAAAGAAAGAGAAAAAACTTGGGACACTATATTCATCCACTTTTATTGTTTTAAATTCAAAATAAACATACTCCATTACACCACCGTTTGAAGTAAAAATGAACTTTTGAATTAAATTAACAATAGTGAGTAGTTCCACAAAAAATGTCACATTTTGCATATGGGTCATTCCATGTCAAGTATCCGAGGAAATGCATCGACCATCTCCGATTTCGACCAAAATTTGTGAGTCGATGTGTTTTGGGCCGGAACTTATAAGTACAAAGTGTTGTACCGATTGGTGGACCCCTTCGCCAATGGGACTGCCTCCACTTTTTGCGAATTTAGCAAAACACCTTTTTTATTTTGTGAATATCTCGGGACCCTGAAGCTACAGGTGATATTGACATATCATTTTGAAGGGTTTGAGATGTAGAATCGAATTACGTGGTCAATTTTTTCCTGCAATGTTGCCAACATTGCATTTTTTTCGATTCAAAACTTAATTTGCAATTTCCTCAAAAAAAAACCCCCTTCGATTTTGATTTTGACTACGCCTATGTGTTTAGCAGACGATTTTATATAGGAATCACTTATCAGCAAAAAACAAAATGTAGCGTTCCAGAGATACAGCATTTTTAAAATTGCATGATTTTGGATTTTGTCTACGCACGAAAGCGCTTCTACATAAATTGCTGTTGTCCTTATGGTATCCTAGCAGGCGTTTGTGTAATCGAAGAGTTGTTCCTTAGAGGAGCATCCGTTAATGATGTAACGCAAAAAATCCCGTTCTAGAATCATTTTCACGAAAAGTTACAGGAGAGTTTTGGTTACACTTTTCACATGAATCTTCATTTTATTGGTTTATCACATTGTAGAAATTATCCTCTCTCAATTTAAAACCGTTTCCTAACAGGCGAATGGTCATGTTTTTTCCTGATTTAAGGTTTGCTATGATTTCAAAATTGTAAACAATGTGTCTAATCACGGGTGCTGTCATTTCATTCTTGAAGATGGTGTGTTTAATTGGATTGTATTTAAAACAAATTTGTGTCGCTGGAAAACGGTAATGGTTATCACAGCAGCTTACGTGAAGAGGTTTACTAGCTACTAAGGGAGCATGCATAAATGACGTAGTTTTTTTTTTAATTTTTTTTTACCCCCTTCCCCCTCTTCCACCGTAGCATTTCGTCACAAAGTCAGACCTCCATAGATAATTTCGTAGAATTACAACAAACTCCTGACCCCCCCCCCCCCCACCTAACCCTCACCTCACCCTAATGACTTTTTTTTGCAAATTTTATTACTAAAAACATACATTGTATCATAAATGAATAAGACAAGACAAAGAATTAAAAATGTCCATAAACAAACAAAGCCGTAAAAAAAAACAATTAGAATAAATCCAAATTTTTTAATTTCATATTAGCTACGTAGCTTGGCTTGACCCCCTAGCCTCCCCCTCGTCAAATTTCGTCACAAAACTGCTAGTCGTTGAATGTTCAAGTCCCGGCTCGGGAGAAGTCTGTTATTATCAGTAGGAATCAGTGGCTGCGAAGCCTGTGTCAAATAAACAGCGCAGAAAAATCCACCTCTGCTCTAATCCTGGGTAAGAAGAAGAATAAGAAGAAGAACATAGGCGGATGAATGTTATGATAGGCTTACTTGCTCTATGACGTGCTATGATATGAGCAAATTAAGATATTCGTTGCGAGATGCATTCGGAGATTTGTTTGAACATGTGGTCTTGAATGTAACTCTCCTGTAACCTTTCGTGAAAATTATTCTAATAAGGGATTTTTTGCGTTACATCATTAACGGATGCTCCTCTAAGGTACAACTCTTCGATTACACAAACGCCTGCTAGGATACCATTAAGATTACAGCAATTTATGTAGAAGCGGCAATTTCTTGCAATTTTGAAAATGCTGTATCTCTGGAACGCTACATTTTGTTTTTTGCTGATAAGTGATTCCTATATAAAATCGTCTGCTAAACACATAGGCGTAGTCAAAATCAAAATCGAAGGGGGTTTTTTTTTGAGGAAATTGCAAATTAAGTTTTGAATCGAAAAAAATGCAATGTTGGCAACACTGCAGAAAAAAATTGATCACATAGTTCGATTCTACATCTAAAACCCTGTAAAATGATATGTCAATATCACCTGTAGCTCTTCAGGGTCCCGAGATATTCACAATGTAAAAAAGGTGTTTTGCTAAATTCGCAAAAAGTGGAGGCAGTCCCATTGGCCGAGGGGTCCACCAATCGGTACAACACTTTGTACTTATAAGTTCCGGCCCAAAATACATCGACATACAAACTTTGGTCGAAATCGGAGATGGTCGATGCATTTCCTCGGACACTTGACATGGAATGACCCATATTTCATTTGAATTCTTATTTTTGATTTGACTAAAACTTTGCATAGACGTTTTTATAGGCCAAAAATGCCATTTTGTGCTATTAGTTTAATTTTTTAGAACACGACTCATTTTTGAGAAGCTTTTGAAAAATGCTATTTCGGGAAGGTATTGATGATTACCAATAATTTTAGAGTCAAAACTCTTTGTTTGATCGGTGTGACTTCTTCGGCAAAGTTTTAGATAATAATTTTGTCTCTCCGAAAAAAATATACACTCTAAAATAATTATTTTTTGAAAAATAAGTTCAAAGAAAACCTAAAAATTAATTATCTAAAAAAGGTCATTTTTGAAAAATCTACTTTTTTCTTATAAAAACTACAAAAGATTATCTAAACAATAAAACCGATCTGATCATGGAGAAATCGAGAAACAAAAGTTACCCAAGACGTCACACCGATCAAATAAACCGTTTTGGCTCTAAAAATATTTGTAATCATCAATACCTTCCCAAAATAGTATTTTGCAATCTTCTCAAGAATGAGTCTGGTTCAACAAAATTAAACCAATAGCACAAAATGGCATTTCAGTTTCAGCCAAATTAAAAACGGTCGATTAAATTGGTTGCCCGTTTATTTTGTGGAATTGCTCTAGTGATATCATTTTTGTAGATGTGTAAGATGTGCTTTTGTTTACATGACTATCGAGGGTCTTATAATTGTTATCGTTTGCAATGTAAAAGCAAAAAGGATAGAAAGATTCGCACATGAACTGTCCTTCCATATCTGCCGCACGGTGGTCCCACAGACCGTTATTATAAAATAAAATGCACCAAAGGATCTGAGTACACCGTTCGATTCATTATGACGTCCTGAACTAGGGGTGGGTGAAACGGCTCTTTTACAAGAGCGGCACTGAACCACTCACTCACGGTTCTGAACCGACTCATATGACAGTTTTGGTGCGCTCAAAGAACCGTGGTTCTTTTTCGTGAGCCGTTCGTTCTTTCACTCTTTTTTAAGAACCGGTTCATATGAACGTCCCGTGAGCCGTTCGCCCATCCCTATCCTGAACCTCTGGTCAAAATTTCAAAATCGTTGTACGGTACATTTTTAGGTAAGACCGTAAAGTACAAAAAAGTGAAATAAAAACGGTGAAATACTTATTGTAAAGCACGTTTTTCAACTACCATTTCATGATATAACTTCCAAAATATTTTCTTAACATCCCCAGTATTTCATGACATTTACTTTCAGTGGAAAGTTTTATCTGAAAATCTCACTGAGCACAGTGGTCTAAGCTCGAAAAATCGTGATCGTTTTAGATTTGACTGTCAAAAATTGATTACATGTTTTTATTAAACAAGGCCATACTTCTGGCCTTTTCGGTTTTTCGATCAATCCACCTAATAGTTAAATAAAAAAATTCTAATTTTCAATATACCAAATTACTTCCTTCAGCAAAGTTGTGGAAAAATTTAACAGAAAAAGTTGCTGAATACTGGCGGTGTCTTATCTGTACGTTAGACACGTTTTTTGTGGAACACCTCTTCTCAAAATCAGTTTTTTGTCTAATGTAATGGTCAAAACAATCCAAAATGTTCTAAAATTTTATTCATTAAGCTAAGCTTTCCTCACGGTTTTGTAAAATTTATTGTTTTGGCGATCAAAGAAAAAGTTATAGACAAAAAACCGATTTTGGAAAGGGGTGTTACACAAAAAACTCTATTTTGTCGTGTCCAACGTACAAATAGGACACCACAGTATTCAACAACTTTTTACGAATCGAATGATGTACTCAGATCCTTTGGTGCATTTTATTTTATAAAAACAGTCTGTGGGAGCACCGTGGCCGCAATGTTTGAACTCCAAACATCATTATTTGATTCACAAAGTGATCTCTTTGTGTAGGAAATAAAAAATAGCTATATTAGTTTGTGCAATTCAAAAAACATTAAACAATGGCTTAACATGTCATAAAGTCTAATAAATAAAAAATACGGTGCGTTTCGCCACGAAAAAAGTTCCCTTTTGTTCTAGGAACGAAAACACGATCAATTTATTCTAGTAATAATTTGTAGCTCTCATTAACCGTAAGTATTAAAAGTGCATGCGTTATAAATACAATCCAGCTGCCTGTCACGAATGCTGCTGACTTTACCTAAGTAGTGATCACCTCTCTTGTTTCACTTGGCTGTGGTGTAAGCAGAAAGTGTATCATTTTTCCGCATGCGGCAGAAACACAGCACAAAGCAGAATAAAGAGCTTTGGTGCAAAAAAATTGCTATACTCAGTGCTCATGCTGGGTAAGAAGTGACCGGTGAATATCCATAAATCCATAAATTGAGGAAAATATCAAACCCGGCATCTTTCCCTGCTCCTCTTATCACTCATAGTTCCACGCTACTTCGCAAATCGATTCTGATCGACCATTTCCGATTTCGCTAAAACTTTGCACAGTTGTTTCCAGTTGATAAAAAGGTCATTCTATACCTACTATCAGTTCTTCATGTAGACTCACGACTGCTGTTTCAAAAGGGCCTACCCAAATATGTAACTGATGAATGAAATATTTTGTATCAGAAAAGCGACTTGTTTGAATGAAATGGTGTCTTCAGCAAAGTTGTAGGTAATAAAATTGCGATTTTTAAATATATACACTGTAAATTTTTTTTCCTGGGCCAAATATTCCAAATTGTCACAAACTCGTTAGTTAGTTGCGATGACTTGGAATACTTTATCGTTTTCAAGTTTTGGATATTATTATCCGATAGTTTCCGCAGCTGCTTCGAACACTTTTTACCATTGGAAGGTCGAATACATTTAATTTTGTACGTTGTGTTATTCATGTTGTTTGCTGGACTTCAACACCAACAGTTATTTCACTTAACCACTTATTTATTTACTCCAAAACTATTTTATGTATAGTTGTTGCTACTTCTAAGATGCCAATAACTAAAAAGTAATAAAGTTACGCGCTTGTATGCATTTTTGCAGGGGAACATACAAACAAGAGTCGCGTTGCATGTGTAACCGAGACATCATCTGCTGTGTTTGTATTGATGCAGCGATCTAATTCATTTGAATCACGACAGTGTGTGTTGTCAATCGACTGGAGATGAGGATAATTATTTACCTTTTCAAGTAGTGAGCCAAAGTTTTACAAGTAGTTGTAACGGTTATTGTTAGATACTCATGATTGTGCAATATGTGCGAATATTTTGACAGTAAGGGTTGTTACTCGACAGAAGAAGAATTTTATTACTTGTAAAGTAATAGATTTGTTACACGAAGGAAAATATTTTTAAATTACTCTCCAAGTAATAAGTTAAACTTTTGCGTGTAGTTATATCAGCTATTCGGCTGGGAAATAATATAGGTAGGTATGATAGCATGGCAGGAATAACCGATTAAATAGTTAATTATACCATAAAAACAGCGGGTTGGATTTGTATCATGCACTTAGCGATAATTTATAACAAAAACAGAAAAAAATCCTCAAAAATAAGTTCTGAGTGAAAATGATAAAATACTCATAACTTTTTTGTTTTTCATTTTACCATCACCAAATTTTGACAGATAGTAGTACATATTGTCGTCTTCAATGCGTAATAAATTAGATTTTGAAAAAAAGGGACTTTTTTAAATTATTTAGATTTTGTGACAATTTGGAATGTTTGGCCTAGGAAAAAAAATATTTTACGGTGTATATATTTTTTTTAAATCGCTATTTTATTACCTACAACTTTACTGAAGACACCATTTCAATCAACCAAGTCGTTTTTCTGATACAAAATATTTTATTCATCATTCTCATTTTTGGATAGGCCCTTCTGAGTGAGTCTACATGAAGAACTGATAGTGTAGAATTACCTCTTTATCAACTGGGAACAACTGTGCAAAGTTTCAGCGAAATCTGAAAGGACATCCTAAAAAAAATATTTATTTTTATTTATTTTCCATGGAATGCCTTACACGCACAGTGCTCTTGTTCCCCATGACGGTTACAAGCAACCACTGGCGGCTTTAGCCATTTCCTGAAAGGGGACATATTTTTACTAGGCAAACTCAATCAAAGAGATACTTCTGAAAATCTTCATTTTTTTCAATTTTTTCGTTGAACTTACGGATCATTAATCAAAAGATCTAATACTGGATTGAACGGAAAAAATGGCAACACTGCTGCAAAAAAAAAATTCATAACCAGAAAAATTCTAAACATCTTTGGTTCTTTGGGTTAGAAAGTTAACAGACAATTTTAAATAAATTTTATTGTTTGATGTCAATTAATTAATTTAAAATTATTTTCGTTGAAATGTTACATTAACAATATTGGCTTATATTACCTCGAGGTGCTAAGTGTTTCTCACATAAAATTTTCAGTGGGACAAGATGAAACTAACAAAATAAAAAAAGGCTGCATTTGCCGAAAAATGCAAGTTTATTTTAAAATACAAAAATAATCTATCTGGTGACACTTTCGACCGAACGTCTAACTTCTACAAATTATAAGAAAAAGAAAAAAAAGTTTCGAACAAAAAAACGCGGGGAGTATTCCAATCAACTATTCATTGATCCGATAGCCTCAATAGACCTGTGGAATTGTGTATCGTAATGAGAAAGTAATAATCCGTGCTCCAGCTAGAACCTCCAGTACCTCGCATGAGTTGTCTGCATGCAACCTAAGGCGATACGTAAACAACGACATTGTATTCGTTTCAGTTTGATCATTCACGTCTGCTGAGTGGACTCCTCACCATCATCCGGTAACAACCGGATTCGTACAATAGAGCGGATAAAATTTACTCTCTGTTGGTTTTTTCTATAAGATACCTAATGTGACAACAACTGCTTTTAGAATCGAACCAGACACCAAGATATTTGTATATAAAATCCTGAGAAGGACTATCCATTGATTGGGGCAGATTCATGCTTCCTAGAAACAAGCTAATATCTCAGTCTTTTCCGTAGAGAATTCCTTGCTGTACCTAGCTTTAAAGCCCAAGTAGACAAATTATTCATGGTGTCTTGCAACGGTTCGTGCAAATCAGAAGCTTTGGCTATCGTCTGCAAGTTATCTCATCGTGCATAAATTAACCAGGCCTTCGTCAATGTCATTTACATAGAAATTGTAAAGAAGAGGGCTTAAACATAACAAAGACCCATTTAAAGGTATTATACTAACGAATATCCATTAGAGTGCCAATCAATTCGCCAATCGATTTTTCGAATATCGTTTCGCGGTAGGGCTCAAAAGTTTCGTCTTCTCGAAAAAAGTCCCCATGCAAAATTTCAGCTCGATCGGATGTCGGGAACATGTGTCTCAAAGCGGTCAAAGTTTCACGAAAATATTGATGAATAAAAGCACAGGTAGTGGTACATGAAATTGTCGAAATCGAATTTTTTTTTAGATGCCATATGTCTTAGAAATGCATGAAACGTCGAGATTCGAGTTTCTGGGACTATTTTTAAGCTGAGAGACTTGAAACTTTGACCGCTTTGAGGCACGTGTTCCTGATGTTCGATCGAGCTAAAATTCGGCTAAGGGACTCTATTCCGCCTTCTCGAATACACTCACTACCTTTCAGTGCCTTAGAATATCGATGTTCTTTCATGAGTAGAGGAAATGAGTTGTTCTCAGTGTCAGCACATTTATTTTCTGATGCAACTCAGTAACCTATGCTCATTGCGACGATGCATGAATATCGTTTATCATATTTAATGACAGAACAGTGGAATGAACATCAAAGGCCTCGTAATGATATTCAGAGAAGCTTAGGTGATTATCAATCCAAGCAGTGAAAGTCTGTTTAGACGCTGTACAGTACACAATACAGTATAAATTGTGAAATAAGGTAATTTTGATTTTCACTATTTTGAAATAATTTTCATTCTTAACGATCAAAATATTAACTCGAGTGTTACGGTTTATCCTGTCGGTGTCCATCGGTTGTTTGGTATCATGAATATCAACGTTCGCATGGGTAGTATGATTATTAATATAAAGAAGGCTGAAAATCACTGCTTATGAATATCATGACAGTGAATATTCTCAGCACGGATACCTGTGCTCATTTTTCATCGGTATCTTTCGTGAAACTTTGACCGCTTTGAGGCACGTGTTCCCGATGTCCGATCGAGCTGATATTTTGCATGGGTACTTTTTTCGAGAAGACGAAACTTTTGAGCCCTACCGCTAAACGATATTCGAAGGTCAATGTTTTTCATACATTTCATTGGCACTCCAATATCTATATTATTTCAACGGTTTTCTTGAAGGTGTTCCATGCAAATTCCTTAAATTTGAAGAGTAGCTTGCTAACATAAAATCTTTTGCTTCTTTTATCCAATCCGGCACTCCGAAATGAAAAAATATGCGAAAAATCATCTTACTTCGCATGAATTATCTGGAGATTAAAATTGCCATTTTGGCTTAAATGTTGTACTTATGTACAATGCAATGTACTATGTTCCGGAGACTTTATTAGGATATTCCGAAAAAAAACACAAAATACGAATTCCAACACGGTTTTGATTCGATACAATTGATTTTGATACAATTAGGCTAGAAATTTGTCAAAGCTCAAGAAATGTCAATAAAATAAACAAAACCACAACGATTTCAAAGTATTGTTTCTTTGAATAATTCAAAATTTTTTTTTTTGTAATAAAAATAGAAATGTTATTGTTTTTTTACAAAAGTCGATAAAAGATAATACATATTAATTTGCGAATTTATCATAATCAACATATAACCAGGTTACTTTCGGATTTACAATACAATAAAACCCCGTGCTGAGCCGTCAATTTTAGAATAAATTATATTTGGATCCATTGTCACTCGTTTGTCTAGATTGAATTTCGTCATCTAATTACAATTGCACAATTATATTTGTTTCGTGTTTTTTTAACAAGAGCCCAAACGTTAATCCTGTTTTCATTTCAAAACTTTTCTCTTCACTGTATAATGCCTAATAATACGAGGGGTTTGCCTTAAGCGATACAATTTACGTACAAGTCTTTCATCTCTTGATGCTACTTTTTAGGCTTTTACTACACACAAGACGCTATACACAAGCGTCAATAGGTTGTTTTTTGCCCCATGCTTCACTTCATATATAATTTAAACCTAATCGAATCAGTCCACATTTTTCCTGTGCAGCGCGCGCGAACATACCGGAGTCTGCCTCGCACACGACTTGGGAGGCTGACCAGGCTACCACCGCTGGGTAATTCGATAATTGGCCAATAATCGTCACTTCAGGGCCCCAGCCGTCATCAGTGTGCGGTAGCCCAAGTCAGACACGTCGGGAGGAGGCTGCACCGGGCGTTCGTTAAAATATTATTTACATGTTTATCGAACACAGCACTTTAAGGCTGTGTTTAGTTTTGGCGCCTTTTTTGTTTGGCGTAAATACTCGGTACAAGGTAGACGAAAATTAAGAGGAACTTTCAACAGTGGTTAATCTCTGCAAACTCAAACGATTTCTTAAACTTATGATGAGACGTGACCTTAACTAAGTAGTACAAATCTAATAATTGGTCTGCTAGCAATCGAAAAATATACGAGGACGTATTACGTCTGATTGTGAAGTGAAAGTATTTACAGTAGGTGCAGCAATGTTACATTTCTCGTGCATTGAGTTTGATTCATTCAAAATAACTCTAGAAAACAGGCAGAAGGGTCAAGAAATGTGTAACAATATTAGAAAACCCGAATTTTAAAGCATCCTTACAGCTCTTGTGTAATATTTTAAACTATTACTGCTAGAAAATAGTAGAACGAACTTTACTATTTCGCAATTTTTAAAATAACAAGTCTATCTTTGTTTAGTAACGTAGAGAGCGGTTCTAATTTACATTTCTCTATGAGAAATGATTATAATGATTTCATTTGTTGTGTGCCCTTCGGGTGTGAAACTCATAGATTTTCAGCGCTCAGAACTACCGCAAGAAACTTAAGCAACCTCTTAAATAACTTTTCGTAAGCATAGAGAACGCTTAATTTCTCGAAAGCAGTTCATTTAGTGCGGCGATGTACGTTTGTGCCATCTGCAGTGTCTCGAATTTTGATAGTTTGCGATCGTTACCCAATGAAGGTACCACGTCCCGAAGGCGATCGAACGCATCATTAAGACTGTTCATTCTTCTTCGTTCACGGGCATTGGCCGCCAAGCGACGTTTTTTCACAATCTCCGGCTGAAGACACCCGCCGGTTGATCCAATGGAGGCAGGACGCGTCGATCCACTACTGCTACTGGTGCTCAGGATACTAGGAGTAGGTGAGCTCGACTGTAAAGCTGTAGATGTCAAACCGCGACCATTTCGCGACAAAATCGGATACGGGTTGTAGAGACGATCGAAACACGGCACCTTATCCGTTTTAAATTCGGGAGAGAATCTTGTAACACTGCTATTGGATGAAGTGTAACTGTCAGGTATTAGCTTCGGTATCGTTGGGCTGGCCGTTTTGAAACTGCTCCCGGAATAGTTGTAATACGGATCAACGTAACCATTCACTGATGAGCTTGATGCATTATAGCTATAGTTGAACCCGACCGCGCTACACTCTTCAGGTGTTGGGTAATAGGATTCCGGACTAGGCTCTGGACCTGGACTGTGATAGCCTTCCGAGGATGTTCCATCAGTTGCGTAGCCGTAACACGGCGCACCGGTTGTCATTCCGTAGTGATTATAAGATGAGTCCAGGCCGCCGCCGTACATCATCGATGGATTGTACTGCAAATACGCCGAACTCATTTCCGAGCCCTTGAAAATCACTTATCCAATTATCAGATTCCACCCGATCGAACTGTCGCACGCAGCGAAAGAAGAACTTTTTGCACGAGTTTTTCTACTGCAGGAGTACCGAGCAACTAACCGTCATTAAAGTTCAGTTCACAGCACAAAACTTGTTCCGTTTTTTCAAACGACCAACGTCAAGCACAATCCGCACAATATCTTATAGTTCAATCAAAGTACACGAAATTCCACTCACGAAGAGTATTAACTTTCGCAGAAATAATATCGTTCCACGAATAAAAAACGCGTCTAATTGCGAAGAGGTTTCGTAACCAACTGATCTGGACAGCGAACTCGATCTCGATCGAAACATTCGATTCCTTCAGATATCCCGGAAAACAGCCAAGATCTGCGCAACAGGTGAATCCCACGAGGCGCCAGAATGAGCGAGCGCGCAATAAAACATCGCTAGCTCATTCCCATTACGGCTCCTCAAGGAAGAACGAGGTAACCGGTGATCGCTATTGCTGAGTCTCTCTGAGAGTAAACCCAACCGGTATTAAAGGAAAAATCTCTGATTCCAATGCTCCAGCTGACTGGCCTGCATGATGTGACCCTAAAGAGTGCCCTCTCTCACGTGAATTAAACTTAGCTGACTCCGCCTCCCAGTGAAGGTAGCTTTACGTGTGCTCATATGTTTTGGATTATGTTTTGGTGAAACCCACTTTACTCGGCCGATCGAGGCTTAGGAGATTTGTGATACTTACCTGTTGCAATGCTACTGCGGCGTTTGACCTGAGGGTTCTTGCTGGATGACTGCAGGTATCAGTTTCCGAACAGATTTTTTTTCATACTACCGATCGTTTTGCCTCAAATTCCTACGATCCGCGATCAACCACCAGCAATCGGCATCTTGTTCCGGATGCGGTAGAATGTAATCCTTTGTTCGCTATGCCGGCAGTGTAGCATCGAGAGGCGCTCGATGGTTGGGAGTAGAACCTAATGTGGCCGTATCGATGGGTAAATGGTTTACAACGCTAATCCGGGAACCTTTTTCTTTTTCAGAGCGTTATGTAATACTTTGATTAGTGAAACAAGAGTTTTTTTTTTATTTTTATTGATTTCTAACGAAACTGCGCATCCACGCACGTATTGGTTAGGGATTGTTAGTGAAGCGAATAGATCATTTATCTGTTACCTATATTGTGTTTCATTCAAAAAGTCAAGAATAAGCTGTATAATATGTGGACATAAATTTATCTTGCTAAACTAAAACCATGTCAACATTCACACTCACATATTCATATTCAGTCCATTGTCTCACCCGTACTAAATTATTACATTTAGTCAAAATGATAAAAATCTATCACTCGCGATAAGACACCTCACACACCAAAGCTCCTAATGATTTTGACTCAAAAAGCTCTTGTTTTGCATAGAAAAAGTATAATACTGATCTTGACGAACTCTTGGATATCAACAACTTTTAGACATTGAATTATGGTCGGTTATCGAACAGGTCAGTTTCGACTAATATAGCTTAAATATATTTGCTTCCCCATGTTCTAACGATAATCAGTGTATATACAGTGGAAACCGCAGATTATCTTGTCTTAACATATACTGCGTTTTGATCGCAAGCAATTTCCGACGTAAAATTAGGATAATTTTACGAAAGCTGAAAATAATTCTCTAAACGAATGATAAAGAACATCTACGCGTGTCTATCATATGCATTAGCATCGAAATATTCAAGTTTTCTGATAGTGAGCATTAGAATAAGATTGGGTATAGGTAATGCTTCTATTTAATTTGATAATTTTAGTCGAATACCGGACAAACCGTTCGCAGATACGTATTTTCGTATGACTTAAAACCATCAGCAGTGCTGATTTGAACTGCAGTCCACAATTAATTGCAACATTTTAAATACATGTTAGGTATTATTTTTAGGTTCTTAACATTTTATAAATCAAAACTCACACATATTTAACAACGTGACAGGTCATTTTTGATTGTTTTCATTCAATGTTAATTTTCCATTCAAAAGAATCATTCTACTAAGGCATACTTTTTATCAAAAAAAACGTGCTTGTTTGCTCCTAATACAAAAATATTGGTTTCAAACGCTATGCAAAAAACTGCATAGTCACGAATTGAAAACGTTCAAATAAAACGTAACGAATATTTTGTAATGCATGTTTAAAAAAATGGAGCGCCATGCCAAATGACATATCGCAAAAAAAAACACAAAAAATACATAGTTTGGTAAGTCACATTCATGTGCAATGTTTCATTCGAATCAAGAATGGATTGTTCAATTTTTGCGTATTTGGCATGAAAACGCCCAATGGAAAATAAATCTATCAGAAAATTATGAATACACTAAAGTCTTTCCTACGCGAGGGATACGCAGCGCATAAAAAACCGCGTAAATTCTTAAATTCACTTAAAAACCGCGACAACTCCGACATAAGAACAAACTTCATTTGCTAAAGGTTTTTATTCATTTCTGCAGAATACTTTCGAAAAAGAATCAACAGCAGTGGTATTTCAACCTGCGAATCGAACTGAAAATCAAGAACAATTATTCAAGGTTTGGGTCAAATCAGTAAATATTCCGTAATTGGATTGAGTGAACTTATCGCATTTGAATAAACGATTTGAAAATGAAAAACCATTTAAAACATGCCGCGTAAAAAACGACTTTTTGGAAATCCGCGTGAAAAAACCGCATAAATTCCGAACTCCAGGTGAATTCCAAAATCCGCGTAAACAGGCGCGTAAAAGAAGACTTTAATGTACATGCCTATGGCACAAGATTTTTTTATCACATTCATTCATTATATTGTACATAGTAGTAAATATCAAGCGCACTCTTTTCATGCCAGAAATTCGTAGAGCGTAAGAACCGCATAAATTCCAAAGTCCGCGCGAAAAAGAAAAGTTTTAAATCATGTTCGCCAAATACTATTGATCAGTGGGGTGAAGTCGATCGCCTGAAAATCTGTGATAAAAAATACTGAAAAATAGATACTGATCATACAACACTAGGCAATGTTTACGTGTCCTGCAATGCAACTTTTGCAAGATTCACGTGCCTGTCAAAATTAACCTTTGCATGCCCGGTGCAATTTTACATATTTTCGAAAAAAATTTCTGACTTAGTCAAAGTTCAATGAAATTTTATCAAACAAGTTTCAAAATATCAAAAAAATATTGAATTTATTCAAAGTTAAGGTAAATTATGTATAATTTGGAAAAGTGTGAGTAGTTTAATAAAAGCCTGAAAAAATATAATTTTTGATAATGATTATTCCAAAACCAAAACTTTAATTCCACAGCTAGTTTTTGACCTTATGCAGCAAACCGAATGGAAATAGGTCTAACGATGATCAAATGAGAGCAAATTTAGTAAACTACATCTCGTGAACAAAAACGAAAAAATTTTAGCCTATCGTTATATTGGCCTCCCAACTAGCTGTGATTGATATTTTTAGCTTAGAATTGATCATTTATCATAACGCAGTGCAACAAAAATTGACTTTTTTTCTGCCTTGGCTTCTATATATAATTTTTTTGTGTATTTTTATGCAAAACTAAATTTCCCCGAGTTTGAACATATTTCAACTTGAGGGGCAACAATGGCGCCATTTTGAATTTATGAGAAACCGGTAATTTTTGTGGTTTTTTCGACGCCATTTTGTTTTGAAGCCAAATATCAAAATTCTAAGAGTTTGTCCACATATTAGCATCCTTTAGCAGATAAACCTATTTTAGTGTTGTAGGGGAATTGGGGCAAAATCGACATTTTGCTGACATTTTACGTTGATCAGACACCTACCATTCGATATCTGAGACTTTTTTAATATAATTTGACTATCACCTTAAGATATTAGCGAATTACCATTAATACTCAGAAATAATCGATATTATTTTGCTTTGTGAAATATACTAAACTATGCCAAAACCGGTTTCGTAGAGTCACCGTTTTGAGCTCAGTTTTTGTCCGATTTCAGATCTGTTTTTTTTCAAAAGATGGGTAAAAGGATGCTATTATGTGGACAAACTCTTAGAATTTTGATATTTGGTCTTAAAACAAAATGGCGTCGAAAAAATTTCCAGTTTCTGAAAAATTCAAAATGGCGCCATTGTTGCCCCTTAAGTTGAAATATGTTCAAACTCAGGGAAATTAATTTTCGCATCAAACTTCATCAAAAAATCATACATAGGAGCCAAGGCAAAAAAAATGTTGCACTGTGTAATCATATCAAATAACAGCACAATTTCAAGAGCGTGTATGGATTTCGAGGGGGATCGATTCCACCCCGAAATGTCTCCTAGTACCCTATAGAATTTTCGAATTTATTTCATAAAATAAACGATAGAAATTTCACCAATAGCCATAAGGGTTTTTTCGAGCACATACCAGTACACTATGGTCGCTTTTCACGCGGGTTTTTTACGCGGGTTTTTTTACGCGAATTCTGGAATTTACGCGGTTTTTAACGCGAATTTCGGAATTTACGCGATTTTTTACGTGGATTCCAGAATTTACGCGGTATTTTTTTTGCGCGGATTTCGGTTTCTCTTCACTGCAGAATTACCGTGGGATTTTTTACGCGGATTCCGGAATTTACGAGTTTTTTTACGCGGATTCTGGAATTTACGCAGGTTTTTACGCGGATTCCGGAATTTACGCGGTTTTTTTTTTGCGCGGCACGTATCCCCCATGTAAAAAACGATTTTAGTGTACTTGTTTTACATGGGCCGTTCCATACGAAGTGTCCATACCACTTGGACACGACAATCACGGATTTGGCTCAAAGTTGGGGGAATTATTCATCTAGGTTCACTTTGAAAAAATCCTAATTTTGGCATCGATTGGAACATCCCCTGCCCTGTGGGACCCCCTTCTTTGTTGCAAAGTCAGGCATTTTTTGTTCAAAATCCCTTTATTCTTTTACTTACAATTTATATACATAAGATGTTTGCAAAATACTGATAGATGATGTTTAAAGAAAATAAACTAAGGAATTCAAAAAAATATAATTTTTGACCGAAAGTGTTGCCAGATAGATTATTTTTGTATTTGAAAACTAAATTTACATTTTTCGGCAAATGCAGCTATTTTTGTTTTAAATTTGATAATTTCATCGTGTTCCTTGGAAAATTTTACGTAGGAAACCTCCTTCATCCCGAGGTAATATGAGTCAATCTCGAGATATTCCATTTTCATTCAGTAATTTCATTCTATAAAAATCTAAATACATGAATTTTAACTTTCCAACGGCATATTGATGATTAAAATAGGTACAGTTGTTTGAGAGTTATTGGCATTTGAGAACATCCATTACGTCAATCAAAAACGTGACTCTTAAAATATTCGTAATCTCCAATACCATTTTTACATAAACTTTTTTCAAAGTGGTGATCCAAAAAATACTATCGACACGAAATGACACCCATTCAAAAGTCAAAAATGGTCGATTAAAATGGTTGTCCTTTTTTTCAAATTGCTTAATAATAATGGCAAAGATTCGTGCAAGAAGGAATCCCAATGTTTTTTTCATCATATCTAACTAGAGAGAGAATATGCTATTACAATCATTTGCAAATCACAACCAGTATCAATAGGTTCTTTCGAATGTGAAAAAAATTCTCCACAAATTGCTTTTTGGTACAATAAGAATTGAATGAACAGTTGAAAAGTTACAACACTTACATGACGACCGGTCACTTGTTTGCCAAGAGAAAATTTTGAACAATTTATTTTTAACATATAAACTGATTAAATGTTTTACACCTGCTTACCCTAACAAACCAACCAAAAAATATTTAAACACTAATAAAGATATCAGATTCGTTGCTCAAACCGGTTACATTTTATTATGAAATCTGTCAATTAGTTCGTTTATTTACTGTTGATTACAATTATGATTAACCAGCTGACCCGCTAAACTCCATACTACTGCAAGTATAATTAAATATTGTATTAGATATTTCGGTTGAACTGTGAAAGTGTACTCAAGATATGTTCTAGCTTTGGCTAGCTTTCATCCTTTTTTATTTATTCATTGAAAAATACATTGAATTCAAATAATGTTATGCATTCCTAAGTATCAACAATTATTGTTTTGAATTTTTTTTAAATCATTCTCATTCTACCTAGATTTAAAATTTTGAGGAGGGGTCATCCACAAATCACGTAAGGGTTTCTGGGGAGAGTGGAGGTATCCAAAATTCTAGCAAATGCTTACGAAAGGATTCGTGAAAATCATACGTAAGATTCAAAAATTTAAATTAAAAAATAAACTTACAAAACTAAGAGAATTAAAATCAATTAAATTGTTTCACGCTGAGATTCTAATAATTAAGCCTAGAGACAGTAAATGAGTTCACCTCATGTACTTTACTTTGTTTGCCCGAAGAGAAAATTAACAATTTTATTCACTTTAACATGAAAGTAGTGGGGAAGGGGTCTCTCCTACAAATCTTTGTGTAAGATACAATATCTTATGGAGGAGAGAGGGTCGAAAACTACAAAAAAACATGTCCTTATGGAACTTGTGGATGACGCCAAACCTGATTTGATCGATCTTTGGTGACCCTTCTCACCGAATCAGATTTTTAGTCACCTCTATGCAAGGATGACAATTATTACTCACGCTCATTTTTTTCGCAAGCTGATAGCTCATTTGATATGCACATTTTTGAACAACTTTGTATGACGAACTTGAAATACTCAAGTAGTACTACAACTTTGTCGAAGAAAGTATTGCTCGTACTCAAACACCGGGGCCGTGAGAGCAGAGTTAAGGAAATTATCGCGATAATTATAGCGATCATGATAATTATCGCGATAATTTGCCAGAATGTCCTCTTACAGCTCCGGTGTTTGAGTACGAGCAATACTCTCTTCGACAATGTTGTAGTACTACTTGAGAACTTCTAATTCGTCATACATAATTATTCAGAATTGTGGTTATTAAATGAGCTATCGGCTTGCGAATAAAATGAACGCGAGTGATAATCTTCATCCTTGCCTCTATTAGACCACATATTTCTGGTTGATGAATTGCACAGTGCCACATTTTTTTGCCTTGGCTTCTATGTATGATTTCATGATGCATTTTGATGGAAAAACACACTTCCATATTCCTCAAGAGACAACAATGGCGCCATTTTTAATTCTTAAGAAAAAGAAAATTTTCGATGTTTTCTCGACGCCATTTTGGTTCAAAACCAAATTCTAAGAGTTTGTCCAAATAATAGCATTTTTTACCCATCTTCAAAAAAGAACAAATCTCAAATCGGACAAAAACTGATCTCGAAAGCCTTGACAACGACATTTTAATAGCTTGAATTCGTTGCCTGCCGTCTGTATTCTGAAAACAAAGCAATCTGATGGCATATTTCTTGCAGTGAAAGGCGGGAAAAGAAAAAAATTGATTTTGAAGGATTGTTCAACTTTTGAATTTATTTTCGTTATTTTTATGGCATAGTAACCTGGCACAGAACAAAACAAAACAAACACAAAAAGAATCATTGCAATCAAGGATGTGAATCATCACTCACGTTCATTTTTCTCGCAAGCCGATAGCTCGTTTAATAAGCACATTTTTGAACAACTTTGTATGACAAACTTAAAAGATTCCAGTAGTGCTACAACTTTGTCGAAGAGAGTATTACTCGTATTCAAACACCGCAGTTGTGAGAGCACATTTAAGAACATTATCGCGATCGTGATAATTATCGCGATATTTTCCTTAAATGTGCTTTAACAGCAGAGTAATTCTCTCTCCGGCAATGTTGTAGTACTACTTGGGGACTTGAAGTTCGTCATAGAAAATTGTTCAAAATTGTGCTTATTAAATGAGCTATCGGTCGGCGAAAAAATGAACGCGAGTGATAATTTACATCCCTAATTCAAGACCGTTGTTCCGAACTCGAGTAATTTTTTTAGGATTGAATGATTGAATGATTTTTATTTATGAAGAAGAAGATCCAGAAGCCGTCAATCTGCCCAGAACGAATTAGGGGCCATTCACATACCACGTGGACAGGTTTTTAACGATTTTGACCCCCCCCCTCCCCCTCCGTGGACAACTGCCCATATAAATTCTAAAAAAATTGTGTGGACCGTGGACATTAGCTACCTCCCCCCCCCCTCCTTAGTTGTCCACGTGGTATGTGGATGGCCCCCTAGCATCAGTTTTTTTTTAAATACAAATGAATAGCAAAGCAAAGCCTTGGTGCTACATTCCGATTCCGAACTCGACCTTATGTATTTATTTATACACAGACTTCGCAGCCAACTTTTTAGTGTGCAGGACAATTGCGGGACTACGATCCTACTGACACTAACAGTCTTTCCCGAGCCGATACTCGAACTCACGACAACTGACTTGTTAGGCAAGCGTCGTACCTCGAGGCCGTCTGGGATGCAAATGGATATTTGTTGCAAATTGTGACTTCTGATGAAAAATGATTAAGTAGCATCACGAACAAAAATCATCATTATTGACACAACGCCCCTTCTACTTCCTCTGAGCTTTGTTCACTTATCTAAAAAACGGCGTTTAGTATAACTTCATCGAATGAAGAGGTATTAACATTCATGGAAGTCTAACTACGATTAACTTTTGAAATGTTAATCGCAAAATGCATTACAATTATTGCACCAAAATAGTTGATTGCCAATTTATGTTTTCCACAAATCTACATCTTATTTCTCGACACTGCTTATATAAATAGAAGCTCAATACGCACCACGCTAATAACTCAAACGTTTTGTTGCACAGCAGATCGCTAGGCACATCCAGAGTTCAAGTTCGTTTCTTCTATTACGTTAGCGCCTGCAAGTAATTAAGCCGGAAAAGTTCCGTTTCTGCTGTGCAAGAAATTATCGCGCCTTATATGTTACGTACGAGTTTTCCTTTCTTCAGCTGTTTCCACAGTGGATACGTGGAGTCGTGTGTACATACCTGCCTTCCTGTTTTTCATTCAAAATGTACACCCTACACCCATGTAGAATAATTCGTTTGGCGTATATCAAAGGTTAAAAAAGTATAAGAGAACTCGCTATGGATGCGGTTGGCCGGCATAGCAAGTCAAAGATTCTACAGCATCCTACTTGTATAGAGGTATGCGATGAAAAGCTAGGAAAATTGCACCAATTTTAATTGTATTTTTGCTTTGAATACACGGCGAAAGCGATTAACCCTCGACCGTGTGATGTATGTATATATAGCATCATAACGTTACGTCAAAGGCGTTGAAGTTCAATAACTTCCAGTATCTCCGGATAGAAGCAAGTTGATGCTCCTTTGAAGTTGATATTAGAGCACCGCTGACTATTTTGGTAAATTGCGTAGTTCAATTAAAACGTTATTCAAATTGTTTCAAGAAGCCTTCACCAACGTTATAGAAGCTACAATCTACGGCAAGCAATTACCTATATGGGAGTAGCCACACCACAAGTGCCCCAAGGAGAAAAACAGAAACAAAGGTTTCCTATGGACTGGCGCTTGCCACGCGATGAAACAAGAGGAGCCGAATCAAATAGATATAATTTGAAGGTGTCTGGTCCACTTTTTTCTACCTATTGAATTTCGGAAGGGTGAACACCACTTTACTTCAGGTTCGGTGAGTTACTGGAAACAGGGATTGCGTTCCATTTGATTCGGTAAAGTGTTTTCAATTTGATAGAAATTCAGTAGGTGATCAATTGTCGATGGAAATAGTTTCTGCGCGCATAACATCTGGACCCATTGATTGGGTCTGTCTTCAAACTGCCATCATCTTAAACAGAGTTAATTCAATGAACCCTACACTGTGTTGGCTGTCTGAATTGGGAAAATTGTTTCATGATTTAACAATTATCTGCCGAGAGTAGTAAGAAGACGAAATGTATTTTATCAATGCTGCAAAAAGCCTAAATCACAGTAAAATTGACGTGGGAAACTAAAACGTGCAGTTGTTGCGATTTGTTTATTTCAAATTATATTGCTTACAACAAGTTATTGCCATATCCTTTTCAAGTTTCAATACGTCGTACGTTTATAACATTTTATTATACTTTATTTGCCATTTTTTACTTTCTATTAAAGTTTACATATAAAATTTTATTCGATTTATATGATTCATATTCAAACGAGCTTATTTCTCGAATTGCATTCTTTGTAAAAATAACACAATCTGCAACCGAACTTTGCAACGCGCGTGCCGAGGTTCCAAAAACCGTGACAAATGGCTATAACGTATGCCTATTACCTCTTGTCTAGGATCACCTAATATTTTCAAGCGAAAGAAAATTTATAACTAAATATTATCGAACAGTTCCCTCAAACACGGCCAGTTTCTACGAAATGCCGCGTTCCAAGCGGATCGAATTTTGACCAGACCACAGTTTAAAGCAGTGACGCCAATTTTCTCCTGACCGACTTTATGACATCTGAGATATACTTAAGCTGGCACAAACAATGCCGCTAACAAATAAGCTATGAAGAAAGTATCGATTGCATCAAAGTGGCGCTTAGCAATAAAATTATAGACCTTAAACGGTTCTTGCCCACCCCCTTTTTCCTGATTATCGGCCTAGGTTTGAAGCAATCCCAAATGCCGCAGAATGTCGGCAAGTGGCAATGCACAGAAATACACAAAAATAAACTAGGTAAAACGAAAACGCAAGAACGACAGAGGATTCGCTAACAACATGCCGCCTTATTCCCACAAAACTCCCTCTATTGGCACCTTCGCACCGAGTTGACTTGATTCAATTATTCAAGTTTTGTTTTGGTTTGGTAAAGATTTTGTTTCGGTATCGAAGATTTAGGTGAGAAAAATGCTGCTAATTTATAACTATTTTAGGGATCACTGCCGGTATGAAGTATTGAAGTTTACGGTATGCTCGATGTAAAGGCGTGTCAGAACGAGCTGTATAATTAGAGGTTTCTCACAAGCATAGTCTCTGATGTAAACGAACACTTCAGTCTCGGAAGCTAAAACAATAGCCAGACTGTCTGCTAATGATATTGAAAAGACAATCTGTCTGATGGGATTGAAACTTGAAAAAAAAAACACGCAAACTGGGATTGAAACTTGTAAAACACTCAACATGGCAAACCTGACACAAATAATCTTGCCTTGAAAAAGTTTTGCAATAATACCGATGAGATTGTAGGCTACCACGACTGTTTCTAAACTTCAATGTTTCACAATGATCTGTTTATTGAGATGGCAAGCGGCAACGAAAACGACTGGAAACATCGTTTTATCAGGTTATTCCATATTAAATTACAATAATTCCAATACCCTGGAAACACAAAATGAAATCTATGGAAATCGTTTCAATCGTGCCCCCAAGGTAAACACGCACCTTACCATTAAACTTTAGTCTGAGCTTTATGGGCATCCACCCTGCATAGTGCTTCGTATGAAGTAGCGTGTTTTAGCGGACGATCCTGCTTTTGATCCGTATCGGATTATTCAAGCAATAGATAGATGCAGCATATTTTTTTCCGGTGCTGATGACGGTGCTGGGTTTGTAGCCTGAAGTGGAAAAAGTAGCCAACATTGAGACGTAAAAAAGTGTCTGTGTTCTTGGCTACCGGAGATGCAAAAAGAAAATAAAAATCGCTCCATCCCCGATGCTACCTATCTCCGGGTAATCGATAGATGATGGGATTAAAAAACTACCGAGACGAACGGCTCAACGATTATGCATGCAGACAAATTTCGCTCTGGCTTCGACCTTGGCTTTCACGATTAGGTTAGTGGAGCTGTTATTTGCGGTTCCGAAATCTGCATCGAAATAGCACTGAATTTCACTTAACCTGTCAGTTGATTTTTCATTTCCATTTCTGCATATCTTATTCTCGTGCAGTGTGTAATTTAGAAAATATTTCGTGAAACTGGGGGAAACTATCGATAATAATAAATATTTTACATTTCAGTACAGTACAGTCACTCAACAATAAATGGGCCAGCCACAATTATGGCTATAGAAAAATTAGAATCTATGCATCTTTTTCAATATCTACCGTGCCCTAGTGTTAAGACGAGGAACTTTCCAGCTCGAAAAGATCCTCGACCTGTTTGGGAATCGAGCTCGATATCACAACCGTGTGGGAGAGCTAGCCGATCGACATCGCTAACCACAGAACCACGGGGACTACAAGTCACTGCAAACAAAGGGTCAGATGCAACCTTGAATAATAAATATCAAAGCTTTCAGAGTTTTATGGAATTCATTTTTGAATATTGCATATATTTTAAGGAATTTCTAATAAAAATTATAAAAAGAATGAAGCTACTCCAAACTCAAAATTACTACAATAGTTTTATTGGCTAAGTTGGCGTTTTTTCAATGTTAGTAATTTACAGCGAACAGCGATCATTTGAGGTAGCGAATTAATAAATACACAATTTATGGGAAGCTAACAACTGGTACAGACTAGAAGAATACTTATGATTTTCAATTTTTATATTTTAAAACTTATCCAGCTATTGTTTGTATCCAGTCAAATGTACCAGTAACAAATAAAATAAAGTATAACCTATAAAGCAAAACCACGCCGAATGACCTATCGTTGAATATACTTACTTTACTTTACTTCAGGAGTTCCAAAGTCGTACTCCGCAAAGCATTTGCAAGTACTCCGCAAATCTTATTTTCGAAGAGCACATTGAGAGTATACATGCAAAGTGCATCAAATATACGAGATATTTATATCCTCTCATTAACAGGAATTCTAAACTTTGTTTAAAGAATAAACTTTTGATTTACAAACAAATTTTTAGGCTAGCAATGTTATATGCAGTTCCCATCTGGACAAGTTGTTGTGCAACCAGGAAGAAGACACTTCTAAGGATTCAGAATAAACTATTGAAAATGATTTTGAAGCGTCCCTCCTGGTTTAGCATGAACGAGCTACATAGGCTCACTAATGTAGAAACATTAGAAAATATGTCAAGCCAAATTATCAACAAATTCCGACAGAATCGTTGCAATCCTCAATTGCAACGATTAGCTCACTTTATAGTCTGTAAGATAGTTTTAAGTTTATTTTAAGTTTCGTTTTATTTCTTTTTTTCTTCTTTACAAGTAGGTTTAATAATTTTTCTACAATTACATTAACTTAACTGCGAAAGCTAAAACATTCAATAATATAAAAAAGCGTACAAATATAAATGGGTCATTCCATACGAAGTGTACATGCCACTTGGACACGACCATCACATATTTTGCTCAAAGTTGGGGGAATTATTCATCTACTGTCTCTTTGGAGAAATCCCAATTTTGGTGTCGATTGAAATACCCCCGCTCTGTAGGACCCCCCTGTTTATTGCGAAGTCACGCAATCAAAAATCCTCTTTTTCTTTTTCTCACATTTCATAGACGTGAGATATCCGAAAAACACTGATAGATAATTTTTGAAGAAAATAAACCAAGGAATCCAGAAAAATATAAGTTTTGACCGGAAGTGTTGCCAGATAAATTATGTTTGTATTTGAAAACTAAATGTACATTTTTCGGCAAATGCAGCCATTTTTATTTTAAATTTGATAATTTCATCGTGTTCCTTGGAAAATTTTACGTAAGAAACAACTATCATCCCGAGGTAATATGAGCCAATCTCGAGATACAACATTTTTACGAATAAAGTTGTAAACTTCGTAATTAATTTTATAACACAATTATAAACAATTTATAGTCGTAAGACACCCGAAAAATAGTGATAGGTAAATTTTGAAGAAAATAAACCAAGGAATCAAGAAAATGCAAATGCAGCCATTTTTATTTTAAATTTGATCATTTCATCCTGTTCCTTGGAAAATTTCACATAAGAAACAACTATCAACCCGAGGTAATATGAGCCAATCTCGAGATATAACATTTTTACGAAAAAAGTTGTAAACTTCGTAATTTTTTTTTTCAATTTATAGATGTAAGACACCCGAAAAATAGTGATAGGTGAATTTTGAAGAAAATAAACCAAGGAATCCATAAACAATATTATTTTTGACCGGAAGTGTTGAAAGATAGATTATTTTTGTATTTTAAAATTAAACTTGCTTTTTTCGGCCAATGCAGCTAATTTTATTTTAAATTTGATGGTTTCATCGTCTTTCTCGGAAAATTTTACGTAAGAAGCACTTACCACCCCGTGGTAATAGCCAAACTCGGGATATAACATTTTTACGAAAAATTAATTACGAAATTCAAAACTATATTCGTAAAAATGCTATATCTCGAGATTGGCTTATATTATCCCGGAGTGATAACTGTTTCTTACGTAAAATTTTCCAAAAAACACGATGAAACCATCAAATTTAAAATAAAATTAGCTGCATTTGCCGAAAAATGCAAATTTAATTTTAAAATACAAAAATACTCTATCTGGCAACACTTCCGGTCAAAAATAATATTTTTTATGGATTCCTTGGTTTACTTTTTTCAAAATTCACCTATCACTATTTTTCGGGTGTCTTACGTCTATAAATTGTTAAAAAAATTAATTACGAAGTTAACAACTTTTTTCGTAAAAATGTTATATCTCGAGATTGGCTCGTATTACCTCGGAATGATAGTTGTTTCTTATGTGAAATTTTCTTAGGAACACGATGAAATGATCAAATCTAAAATAAAAATGGCTGCATTTGCTTAAAAGAGTGTACATTTAGTTTTTGAATACAAAAATAATTTATCTGGCAACACTTCCGGACAAAACTTATATTTTTTCTGGATTCCTTGGTTTATTTTCTTCAAAAAACATCTATCAGTATTTTTCGGACATCTTACGTCTATGAATTGTGAGAAAAAGAAAAAAGAGATTTTGAACAAAAAATGCGTGACTTTGCAATAAACAGGGGGGTCCTACAGAGCGTACAGTATTTCAATCGACACCAAATTTGGGATTTTTCCAAAGTGACAGTAGATGAATAATTCTCCCAACTTTAGGCAAAATCTATGGTGGTCGTGTCCAAGTTTGTACTTTTTCGTGGTCACTTCGTATGGAATGACCCAAATATATAATAGTGTTGAAATGTCACCATTTGTGGCAGAACACACAATATTAATTCTGAATAGATATTTTAGCACATAAATAAGTCATTACAAACTTAAGAGCCCCCACCCCCCCTTAAATAAATGCTTAATGCTGTACCGATCTGTTCAAGTTGAGCTATAACAAGGTAGAAAACGCTTCAAAGGATTCAGAATAAAATTCTTGTAATGATTTCGAAACGTCCTATTTAGTTTGGTACACTCGAATTGTAAAGACTTGGTGTTGAAACATTAGAAGCTACGTCAAATAAAATTGTTATCAATTTTCGACAAAAATCGTTGCAATCCTGAATTGCTACGATAAGCTCTCTTCATAGCCAATAAGTTAGCAATTGAGTTAACTGTAAGTTTATTTCCCTTTTTTGACAAGTAGGTTTAAATCCCTGCGAATGATAAGTCCTAAGTGCGAAAGCAAACAAATCCTAACAATTAAAATTACAATTTTCTAACAATATTGAGAAGTCGGCATTTGTGATTGGCCACACAAATTCATTATTTACTATTTACTAATATTTATGGTAAATACCTAAGCTACTAGCAAACCCCCCTTAATTATAGAAAAAAAAACAATTGCAATTTTTTCTGCCAATTTTCCACATCTTTCACTTGACGGAAAACTTTCTTGACTATAAAGATTGGGTGGAGCCTACATTTTCAAATCAACGAATCATCTGTGAAAGGTTCAATTTGCGGCAACGCAACAGCTGCTCACTCCCGGCCCATAAAAACTCAGCAACTTAATTAATTCAGCTGCTTTGTGGTTTCAATTCTTTATGAGCTTCCTTGACCTCATCCAAGGTTGACGGATCCACAGCGGCGGAGTCCAGGCTTACCCGTCTTCGGCGACTGCACTTCCTGAATAGCTGTGACTATTAAATGCACTATTCACAGTTCATTGCCCACGCATACCGGTTCGAGTAGAGCTCTGATGTATCGAGTAACGAGTTCCAAATTATTGTCCCTTTTTCGTTCGCCAGTTTCAATACTTATTGTCGTATTCAGTTCAGAATTGTTTACAGTAGTGTACTTTCGACATACTGCCTTTCTAGAGCCGCGAAGCCTAGTTTCGAGACAGGGCCGCCGTCTTTTTTTTTTTTTTTAAAGGTGGCGGGGAAATCTGCAAACAGACACCTGAGAAGAGAACACAGGGTGTGGGAATGAGACTAGGGGAGAGATGCTGGGGTAGTTACACTCGCCCAGGCACCTACTGATCCCTGTCCCGACCCACTAAACCCCTCCAGTCTCCAGCCCTGGTCTTCCCGGAACGACGGTTAAGTATTACGTCGGGGAGTGGCTTTTGTGCGTGATGCACCCTCTTTACTCTTATAACCTCCTAGCTAACTACCTGGAGACTGGTAATTAGCTACCACTGGCGTGTTGGTGGTTGACCCGCCACACACGTTGCAGCTCCAGAACAATCTGAGAGGCGGCCGCACAGACCGCGTTCCAGATGTCCGGGTCGTCGCCTCCGGACTAGATTGTCCGGAGTAGTGCCAGGCCCGCTCACAGCCATCATGTTGCTCCTCGCTCTTACGAAACGGGGGCATACGAAGAAGACATGCTCAGCAGTCTTCTCCTCCTCCACATGGGGGACACCGCGTGTCCGAACCTGTGCAGATATTGCCTGAAACAACCATGGCCTGACAGGATTTGTGTCATGTGGAAGTTCACTTCACCATGTCGTCTCCCGACCCAGCCGGATATCTCCGGTATGAGTCGGTGCGTCCATCTGCCTTTTGTGGAGTTGGACCATTCCCGCTGCCAGCGGAGCATCGAGAATGACTTTCTGGTACCTCGTATGCCCCTTGTGTCACGTTGGTCGAAACACTCTCTGTCCTCCTTGATGGCGATGCTGATAGGCATCATGCCGGACAAGACACAGATTGCATCGTATGACACCGTACGATACGCACTCGCAACTCTCAGGCACATGAGCCTGTAGGTACTTTCCAGTTTACCACGGTAACTGTTAGTACCTAGCGCTCTGGACCACACTGGCGCACCATACCTAAGTATGGACGAAACCACGCTGGCAAGAAGTCTTCGCTTGCTGCCATAAACCGCTGAGCTATTGGACATCATACGAGATAGTGCTGCAATAGCCGATGAGGCCCTCTTACAGGCATAGTCGACGTGACTCCCGAACGTGAGCTTGTCGTCCACCATAACCCCCAAGAGCTTCAGGGATCGCTTCGAGGTGATGGTGCAGTCTCCGACTCTGACCACCGCCTGTTGCTCCGATTTACGGTTGTTCACAACCGTGACCTCCGTCTTATGATGCGCGAGCTCCAGTTTCCTGGAGCGCAACCAGTCCTCGACCTTACGTATACAGTGCGCGGCCGTCAACTCGACCTACTCGATAGACTCACCGTAAACCTCCAGCGTTATGTCGTCTGCAAAGCCGACACAACCCCTACAGGGAACTTGAGTTTCAACACTCCGTCATACATGACATTCCACAACACCGGGCCCAGGATAGAACCTTGCGGAACTCCTGCGGTAATTGGGACGCACTTCTGACCCTCCTCTGTGTCGTAAACAAGTACTCGATTCTGGAAATAATTTTCCAGAATCTTGTACAGCGACACCGGTACATGGATGCTCCTGAGCGCGAGCGCTATGGAGTCCCAACTGGCACTATTGAACGCATTCTTCACGTCGAGCGTGACGATTGCGCAGTAGCGTATTCCCGTTCTTTTTCGCTGGATTGCTACCTCCGCAGTCTTGATGACGGAAGAGATTGCGTCCAGCGTGGACCTGCCCTTCCGGAAGCCGAACTGGGTACTTGCCAGACCGTGTACACCCTCCGTGTACCTCACCAGTCTGTTGAGGATGATCCTCTCAAGCACCTTGCCCGCGGTGCCCAGCAGGCAGATAGGCCTATATGCCGATGGGTCCCCTGGCGGTTTCCCAGCCTTCGGCAATAAGACCAGTCTCTGCCGCTTCCACCTGTCCGGAAAGAGACAGTCATCCAGGCACCTCTGCATGACTGCCCTGAACAGCCCGGGGGCCGTTTTTATCGCCAGCCTGATCGCCAGGTAAGGGATACCATCCGGTCCCGGTGCCTTGCTCACCTTTAGGGATTTGGCGATCACGATGAGTTCCTCATTCGTAACCCTTGCCTCCTCCCTTGCCTCGACACGGCTGTCATCGCTCACGGATTGGATGCTCGGCAGGTTGGCCGACCATCTCTGGTCTATGTCTGAGATACCGGAACGTCGGAAGTGAGACTCGACCGCCGGAGGCCAAGGACTTGGCTCGTGGCGTGGAAAGAGTCCCTCGATGATACGCTCCAGCATCGCTGGTGATCGCTCTGCAGGCGCCAGCGCGCCTTTAGTCTTGGCCATTACGATCCTGTAGGCGTCACCCCACGGATTTGTATTGGCACTCGCACATTGCCTCTTGCTGGCCTTTATCGCACTCTTTAGCATCGATCTTGCCGAGCTGAATGCTGCGCGGCGCTCTGTCCTCTCTTCTTCGTTTCGCGCACGCTGCATCCTCCGTCTTGCACGGAGGCACGCACTGCGAAGGTCGGCAATCGCGTCCGTCCACCAGTAAACCGGTGGCTTTCCATTCCTAGGTTGGCGAGTCCTAGGCATGGTGGCGTCGCACGCCCGCGATAGCATAGCAGTTGGTCAGCAGTCGGGCGGAGCCAACTGCCCCCCTCGCGCTCCCTTCTCATTGCCTCTTCGAATACCTCGGCATCAAAGTGCGATGTCTTCCACCCGCGAACGGTAGGAGTGTTGGCTCTACCCGTCGCTTGCCGTCTCTCGTTGTTGTCTACACTATAACAGACCGCCTGGTGGTCGCTATTAGTGTAGCCATCGTCTACCCTCCAGTTCTTGATCAGTCCTGGGCTGGAGAACGTCACGTCGATGATCGACTCCGCACCATTTCTGCTAAATGTACTTTTGTTCCCAACGTTGGCCAGTTCTAGGTTGAGCTTTGCAAAAGCCCCCAACAGGATCTGGCCCCTTTGGTTCGTGAAGCGACTTCCCCACTCAACAGCCCAAGCGTTGAAGTTGCCCGCCACCACCAACGGCGTTAGGCCCGTTAGCTCCATGGATAGGAGGTCGACCATCTGGGTGAACCTTTCGGTAGACCAACGTGGCGGAGCATAGCAACTGCAGTAGAACACTCCGTTCACCTTAGCAACTACGTACCCTTCTTCTGAGGTTGAGACAACCTCCTGAACCGGGAACTTGCTCGTCGTATGTATGGCCGCCAAACTGGACTTATCCGCAACCCAGTTACCGTTTCCGGGAGGGATGCGGTAGGGATCCGATATGACGGCGATGTCCGACAACGACTCAGTGACTGCTTGGTGTAGCAGCTGCTGAGCCGCGAAGCAATGGTTCAGGTTCAGTTGCGTCACCCTTACGCCCGTGGTTTCGCAGCCGGCTTACCGGCTGGGCACCTGGGGCCTCCCATAAAGTGTTTGGCGTCCCGTTTCCCGGAACATACCATGCACTTGGGAGACTCCCCACAGTCCTTTGCTTTATGGCCTGCACCTCCACATCGCCTGCACAGCTGGCTCCTATCGGGCCCCTTGCAGGTCCAGGACTTATGTCCGCCCTCGAAGCACCGGAAGCAAATGTCTGGTTGCTGTAGTATGCCCAGAGGACATACAGACCAGCCGACCTTCAACTTGTCCTCTTTCAGGGCTAGGTTAGCGTCCGCCGACGGTAGTTGGAAGGTAGCTATCTGGGTCCCCGCCGGACCTTTGCGGAGGCGGATTGACTCCTTAGCCACCTCCACCCCGCACTTCGCTTTTAGGGCTTGTGCAATGTCGCACCCCTCAGTGATTTCGTCCAGGTTTTTAAGCTGGAGAGTCACTTCTGAGGTGAGTTCCCGCACTTGCACCTCCTTCCCTAGGACCTTTTCAGCTACCGTTTTGTAGGTAGCCCCCTTGTTCTTGGCGTCCTTCCGGAGCTCAAGTATCATCTCGCCAGCGCGAGATCGGCGGATACTCCGCACATCCGCCCCCAGATCCTTGAGCTGGGTTTCCCCCCTCATCTTCTTCAAGACTTCTGAGTACTTCAACCCATCCGTCTTGAGTATGAGGGCATCACCCCTACTCCGCGCCTTTTTGACCTTTTTTGGTCCTCTGGCCGCTCCGCCATCATGTCGCGTCGCACTTTCCCGACGCTTCCTACCCTCTACGGTAGTCCAAGGGTTGCCCGTAGCCTCCACCTGTGCCTTTTCCGCGGTGGACCTTGAACCGGTTGGCGTGTGTTTCGTGGGAGTAGCACGACCAATCGTTTCTTGGTGTTCCCGGGGGCCGTTTCCCCCCGGGGACTGCCTCGTTCGCTTAGCGACCTGCCCCGTGGAGCAGACCGACGCGAACGAGGAGGCGTCTGTCTGCACCTCTTTAGATGCAGTCGCCCTCCCGGTCCTGGCCGCTTTCTCGGCCACCCTCACCCGAGCTACGAGTTCTTCGTGCTCCTTTCTGGCTTCATCAATGGTGCTCCGAAGCAGGAGGAGGCTCTGCTTCAGGTCGCCAGCGATGTTTCGCCTGTTCGCCAAGAACTCGATTATGGCATCGAGTTGTTCAGACAGCGCCGCCACTCTTGGCCGCGTGTCCATACACCTTTCGACGGCCTTGACTAGCAAGGGAACGTCTACCGAGATGTCTGGTGTGGACACCGACGGATTCGCCGTTTTCTCCGCCTTCTTCTGCGGAGACCGCTGGATGCCACCTCTTGCGAAGGGATTTTGTAATCCCTCCGCACTCGTCTCTTTCGTTTTGAATGTGTTCATCTTGATGTTAAATGGGTCCCCCTTCCAGCCGCTATCCTTGTCCATGGTGGAGTAGTCGCCTATGTGGTCCCATGCCGAAGCAGTGAGGTCATGGCTAGGGTAAGCAGTCATAGCGCCTTATGGGCAACTATGACTCCACCGACCGGCGCAAGTCAGGAACAACCATCTGATCCTACTCCTGCCTGATTCCCACCAGGCAATAGACTCGGAACGTACTGGAAGGCCTGCCAGGTTTTATGGGACGGAGACCCCTGCACCGGGTACCACCTCGCCATTTCAAGCCGTCACACGACTTTACTAAGGGAGCTCGATGCAGGTGCCAGCCCGAGGATGCGGTACCATTCCGAAATCCAGCTCATATCCGTACACTACGCTGCCAGTTGCCATAATCGGGACCTTACTGGCATCAGTCCCGATGGGCGGGTAAGTGCTTTTGGGTGTTGGGAGCGGCTCTATTCGCTCCGTCAGAGGTGCTTCCGGGTGATTGTGGCTTTTGCGAGGAGTCGACTGTCCCTGGTCCGACGCTCACCACCTCTAGGCGACCTCCCGCTGCTGGTCCGGGACTGTTCGGTACTGTCAGTGGTCACACCTGTGTTGTGCGCCCTCGACGATCGCCACCCGTCGATCCGTGGTGGCATGCAGCTCTGCCGTCTTGGACGTAACTGGCGACACACTGCATTCCATAGCTCAGCCGTCCACTTTAAATCAGATGCAGTTATACACCGCCCGAAATGGGGGAACAGACAATTACGGAGACCTTTCTCAGTCATCATAGGACCACTGTCCACTATGGTTGGTAACGGGTCTTCACTAAGATTGATTGTATTCTAGTTAGCACCACGAGGTGGTTAAGTTAGGGACGTTCGCGCTAGCACTGACAGGTCGCAGCGACACCTTGATTTACAGTTATCGACCAACCAGCTTTTTTGTATCAATTTGCTCATTCATTGCAAGATGCAGGTGCTCCGTAAAATATTTTGGCTCGAAAAAGTGCTCCGCCGAGCAAAAGGCTCCGCTGCTTTACTTTGTTGGCCGACGGACCGTTCACCGGTCTAGGGCCAAACAAGTTAGAGATGTCCAGCTACTTTTGTCTTGGGTAGCCTCTGTAGCTTTCTCCTGTGGTCTGGTGGACAGATCATGCAAATTCTTCCACCGCGCACATCCAGCGAGATCGAAGCCTACCACGGAGTCAATGGCCTCTTACTGGTTCTCTGCTGAAAATAGTTTAGACGGCTCTCTCGTCAGGCATTCTGGCCACATGTCCACAATGTATTACTTTCAGTATATAAGCATATTTGTATATCTGGTACAACTCGTGATTCCTGCGCTTGCGCCACACTCCATCTTTCAATTCACCGGCCAGTATCGATCGCAGAAGTTTACGCTCGGAAATACTGAGCACTCGTCGATCAGCCTCCTTCGAAGTCCATGCTTCATGACCGTAAAAGGCCACCGAGAGGATCTGCGTCATATGCAGTGCTAATTTTGTGCCAGTTTGCAAACTACGGGACCTTAGCTGTTTAGGAGCCGTTTCTAAACCACGTGGTCATATTTTGATCGTTTTCTTTCGTGGTCTTTTGGCCAACCCCCTCTCCCCTACGACTTTAACCACATGGTCTTTTCATTTGTCAAGTGCCAAAAATTCATCTCAATTTTTACATTTTTATTATTAAACTTTCAGTACATCCTATATTTCTGAAATGCAAAAGCTTCATTATTTACTTGGTGACAACAATAAGTCAGGAAAAAAGACCACGTGGTCATTTCGTGGTCTTTTTTCCTGACCACATGGTTTAGGAACGGCCCCTTACGTAGTCTGGCTGCAACTCGTCGTTTCACTTCGCGGCTCATATATTTATTCATTAATCAATGTCTACTTCAGCACCAATACCATAGGAACTCCCATACTCCCTGACAGCTGCCATGTACTTTACTTTGGCAGAGTCAATGCTGAGTCCCAATCTCGCCGCTTCTGTCTTCAAAGGCCTGGAGGCCTCCTCCACAGCCCTACGGTCGATACCGATGATATCAATGTCGTCCGCAAAACCAAGAAGCATGTGAGTTTTCGTAATAATCGTACCGTTTCTTTGCATGTTTGCTCTCCGTATGTTAAACAGTAAGTTAGATAGGGTATCCCTCTGCCTTAGTCTATCTAACATTACGAATGCGACTGCTGTCTCGCCAGCTATCCGCACGCATGACTTAGATCCCTCCAGCGTCATACGACTCAGCTTAATTAGTTTCGTCGAGAAACCGTGTTCCAGCATAATATGCGTATGCCGTCGTATGCCGTAAACCAGCTCGGTACTCGCCGACGAAGGATTCTAATAACGGTCTCTATCTGAAGAACAGGATACGGGAGAGCACTTTCTGTGAGGAGTTGAGCAACTCGATAGTTGCAACAATCCATTCGATGGCCCTACTCGTAGATTGGGCACATGAGGCATCCCAACCAGTCGTTCGGCATTTATTCATCACCCCATATCCTCAGTATAATCTGGTGGCACCTGCTCCTCGTGCTCGCTCTTCTTCCGACGGTGTTCAACAGCATATCCGCAGTTAGCATGTGGCTCCTGGCACGTTTCTTCTCAGCCTGACTCTCAGCATCAAACCAGCTGTAACGCTGTCTTCTACGCGTCGGACCTAACACCTCTCTCGCAGTCGTTTTAATGGCATTTGTGAATACTACTGAACAGCCCAATAATGTGACCTATTACAGAAGGCGAGGCCAGCGACGAGTTACTCGCCTGATCAATTTTGGTATCACAGATGGCGAAATTTTGGAGGAGTAGCTCGTCTGCAAAACTGCTCGACTCGTTCATGACTCAGTTATCACCAGCCAAGTTTCACTCGCGTTTCCTAATGCAACATTTTGTTCGCCTCGTCAGTGACTGGAGGCGAGGCGAGTTGATCGCCTTTTCTTCTGTAATAGGGCCCTATGTCTTCCATTTGTTCCTCCTGCTGTTCGGTGATCCGTTGACCCAGTTCCCTGGTGTATTCTTCTGTCACACCATCAGGTAGCAACCGCCACGAGATTTCAGCACGTTCGACAACCGTCCGCGTATCTTACAAACGACGAGATAATGGTCAGATTCAATGTTTGATCCCCGAAAAAAACCTGACATCAGTAACATTCGAAACGTACCGACCATCAATCAGTACGTGGCCGATGTGGGAGCAGGTTTCTCAATTTGGATGCTTCCACGTGTGTTTCCGAATATTCAAGAACTTACTGACAACTAGGTCTCATCGGACCTAGTACGGATTTTTTAAACCATTGACGTCATGCATGCGTACCTTCTCGCTTGTCGAAGATTTATTCGATTTCGGAATTGTTCCCCGCGTGCTTTTGGTAAAATAATCTCAAGGTCTGGGATGTTGCAAGAGTTTTAGATTTAAGATTTTCATGTAGATAATATTAAAATTGTCAGATGAATCGACCAAAATACAAATACACTGGGGTCGCTTTTTACGCGGGTTGTTTTTAGGGGCCATCCACATACCACGTGGACAGCTTGGGGGGGGGGTGGCGGATTGGTTAATGTCCACGGTCCATACAAGGGGAGGGGGGGTGGTCAAAATCGCTAAAAATTGTCCACGTGGTATGTGGATGGCTCCTTATGCGTTTTTTTGAACGTGATATTTTTACAATAACGCGGATTATTTCTACTCGATTCGGAAGATTGTTTGTGTGCGGTATCAAATAAGTGTAGTATGATATATTTAATCTAATCTTTTAAATGCGGTACAACCAACCGCGTAAAAAGTGACCCCAGTGTACAAATACAAATACAAACTAATCTTTGACGTCGGTGCGTACGTGTTGATTAAACTGTAGTTGAATTAAGCCTCTACATGCATATACGGTCATCTCCCAAGCAGCAAAATATGTTTCGATTATGAACTTTGTGCATCACAGCAACAAATTCTTATGCGAAACTAAGTTGCAGCCAGAGGCGGCTCGTCCACCTGTTCAACCTGTTCATAGGACAGGTAGACAATCTCAGAAAAAAGTGACTTTATCACATTTGTAGAGTGGATGAAAAATCATCGAAGGTAATTTATTTGTAATTTCAATGTTATCCCGCACATCCTTATTTTATTTTCTACATAGTGGAAATTTATGCACCGTGAAGAATGTAACCTGATGGGCTACACTTCAGACTACGCCATACAACTCACACGCAACGCAACCCACACGGCCACACACAATAATGACTACCGTTTGTTCAGACCTTTCGCCTGAACTAACCGTCGCACATAGGAGTATTTCAGTCAAAAACCTGGCCAAAATACGAAAAAAAAATTAAGTGTTCCTCGTTCTATCGATCCTTTTTGCATTCTCTGATACTTACTACATTGTATGCAGGCCAGCTTGAAATTATCTGAGTTGTTTACTAACGACAGTAACTATCATTACCTTCGTATTAGTTAGAGCCCATGAATAAGTCACAAATTTTTCTACGAAGAATATAAATTTCCACTCATGTTTTTATAACTTTAAAGTGATTCTTGGGCGTAAATTTAATATGGGCAGTGAAAACAATGGCATATTAAGTAAATTTAGGTCAGACATGTGTTGTATAGGTTAAAAAAACTTCTTCAAAACAAGGTCTTGCCATACACGTGTCTTTCAGTTTCTTTTGATTAACAATTTTTTTACAAAAAAGGATTTTTGTTTGGGTTCCCGGCAAGTCCCAGCAAAAATTCACTCACCATTGGAAAGCTTATGTGTTTCTGAGTAAGTACCAGAAAGAAAATCTGCCCCATGCTCACCCATTCGTGATTGCGATCAATGCGAAATGGAACGTCCAGATTTTCTGATAATATTTTTTTTATTGAATGATGCTTTCGATTGTCAAAATTTGATTAGTTTCTTAAGATTGTGTGATAACTTGCCGAGAAGTGTCCTATTCGAGTTAATTGCGCAATGCTACGAACATTCAAGTTATAAAAAGTTTCTGTTTCTGAAATAAAAGCTTGAAAAAACTATCAAATGTTACCACAAAAGACCAAAACAATGATCGAGTGGTCCAAATCTTACAAAAAAAAAAAACAAATGTCCTTCAAGAAGCAATCGATCTTAAGATATCAACGAAGTCGTCTCAAATGTTAGTTTAAATTAAATTGACAGTTTCGAAATATAACAAAATTGGTATAGCTTAACCATAAAATTGTAAAGTTGGTCGGAAGCTTCACGTTCATTTCGTCCAAACAAAGGATTGATTGCAGTGATCGAAGCAAGAGACGCAAAACGCAAATGCTATGAGAAAATCTGGAGTGATTTGCGATAAGGGCGCAACTGGCAAAAGATAAACATTGGGAGATATCAGTTTGAAAATTTGGAATTACATTTACAAATCGTAAGTTCAAAGGAAGTGACTAACATTAACATCAATACCAAAAATCGACGTAAAATAAACTTGTCTTATAGTTTCCTAACAATACTACAATTTTTTATCGTCGCCTGTTTACGAAATATTTCGCAAATAAGCCCGTTGATTCAAAACAATGTAAAGGGCCTAGTTCCAAAGTATCTTTTGTTTCGGATAAACTGTTTTGTCGCCCTTCACTAAAAATTGATTAAAATAATTTTATCAATTTATACAAAAGGAAGGATTCTTGCCATGAATTTTGTAAGTCTTTCCGAAACCAATGGTGTAATAAAACAATCTGTTTACATTTTGTTAGTTGCGCCTTAATCTCGAATCACTCCGTAAATGTACCATTGGATGAGTTGAGTTAAGCAGTTCCCATGACTCAATGATCTACTGGGAGCACTGCGGTATCCAACATATCCATATCAGACGATCCTTTTAAAGCTAGCGATTTAAATGACGCTTCAAAAGTATCAGAATCTATTATTGGCAAAAAGGTAAAGGCAAAAAGTTCACCAGAACAAGCTCTTACCATATTTGTACTTTTTTCGAATTTCAGAGTACAGAGGACAGTTGATATATCACTGCTAGGTGATTTAACTTAACGAAACTTGTTAATAATAAGTTTTAATGTCTAAATATAAAGCTTAAAGCCACTTTAAGACACATTTGCTGTCTGAAAACTCACTTTTTTAATTTTGGCCAAGTTTTTGTTCTACGTACTCCTATGTGCGTCGTTCAACACTTCACTGTACTTTCAAGTGCGGCAGGGTAGACGCAGTCATTTATGCTCACCACTACTAATGCGACGCCTCGCGTAAAAATGACATTTTTGGTTCAAACTTTCTGCTGAACAAAGCCGATGTCAGCGAGAGAAAACATTCATTACACACCACCTCTATTCAGAGTCTGGTAATCTGTTTCGTTATACCTTTCTGTTTCTTCTCTCGACGTCATTGAAATTTGAGAGAGACCACGTGGCCGCGAGAGTTCGCAGATCCATCTTCAGAGCTTTCTTAGTCAGCGTTGCCAGGTATCCAGATTTAGCTGGATTATCCAGATTTTTGAACATGTATCCAGGTAACAGATTCGATGTCCAATTATCCAGATTTTCCAGGAATGATCCAGATTTTATCCAGATTTTATTTTCTCTGTTCCGCAAAAAGGTCATCACTTCAAATTTGGCGCGAAATTTTGCAATTTTGTGACCTCAAATGTTACGTACCCCAAGACATTTATCCGAAGAGTTTACCTTTCACCCCACGAAATGACTTCCATATTTTTCCAGATTTTTTTTTGCCTTTTCCAGATTAAAAAAAAATGACCTGGCAACGCTGTTCGTAGTGCAAATGAAAAACGAGCAAATTCATCCATTATTTCTGTCAATGTGGTGGAATTCTTCCGTCGATGTATAGTGTCATTCAAACCTCTACACCCATTTTGTTCATTCGAAAACTTGAACCTCGCATAGTCCGCATAGTATACATTTGTCTTCTTACGCGCTGCTTTCTTTTTAGTTTAAAATTTTAACATCGTCAAAGGAAACGCTTTAGCATTGAACTAAGATTTGATAAACAAAGATAAGTTTTTTACAGCAAAAAGATCATAAACATAATTTTAATTTTCGTTGGACAAACCCTGAATGATACTGACATTGAATATCACAACGTCATCCGTCGAGCGAACTTTTCTAGTTCTTCGACGGATCAAGAGTTATTTACGACTAAAACCGATCATTGAGAATCATGATGTGATAGATGTAGATAAAGATTTCCTCTATGAAATGATGCAGATATCATTATTCTACGAGAAAATTATCGGAAAACTTGCAGTCATAATAGACCGTAGAATTTCTTTGCCATATAGATACTGTAAAGAGATAAAAGTTTTCGAAACTGTTATCACGATACAGTAAAATCTTTTTTACACGGTTTCATTTTACACGATTCTTTTTTACGACGATTTTCCAAATAACACGATTTTTTTACGTCGTTTTCCCAAATAACGCGATTTTTTTTACACGGTTTTTTTTTTGCACGATTTTTTGTCTTCGCGTAAAATTGTTACAGTAAGTAGCAGTAACGGTAACAAACTATAATAGGCTGTATTTTAGACAGTTTCATTTTTACACGGTTATTGTTTTACAAGATTTTTCTACGACGTTTTTCCAAATAACGCGGTTTTTTTTTTTGCACGGTACGTAGAATCGTGTAAAAAAGAACTTTACTGTACTGTTGTTTCAGTGTTGCAAATCTTGATTGAACAGGTAGCTCACTTGGACACGCGTCGCCTCTGGTTGCAGCTACATCTCAGTTTCTTATACAATGACAAAAAAGCGCAGAAGGTGGTGCCAATTGCAACCTTTTCGTTGTTTCAACACAAGTTTCAAGAATGAAACCGCAATGTGTATGAAGTTATGCATGGAATTTGATAACAACATGGTAAATGCTGCATGATAAAATTTCAGCTACGAAGATGCATCAAACTAGGGCGCAATAGAAACTGAATGGCAATTGGTCAGATTTGAAAAATAATGTCTGTATAGCGATTTATCTTTGATTATTTTCCGAAATTTGATAAGGCTTCAACTCCAGTTATTAATTTCTATTCAATTTTCTCGTTTACGTCATTTGTTGTAGAAACCTTTGCAATTTTATGGCTCAGTCTCAAATCATGCGATTGGTCATTATATCAGTTTTTAATTTCGCTTCTTCAATTCATCAGCACCTCAACGTGGTCATGAAATTCAAAGCAATTTAACTCATTTCTTTTTAGAGACCCACACTTTTTGAACGACTTCTAGTTCAAGTACGCAAAAGTTACAACGCAGTAAATAACCTCATCTCAAAAACAAATATAAGGCGTACGATCGAGCAAAAGTTGCTGTTACATGGCTTCAGAACATGACAGCAACTTTTAGAAGTATTTTTGTGTGTTTGTTTTGTGTATCTCGCAAGCATCACGTTGGCAACATATGAGCCGTTGCGAACTAAAGTGGTCTAAAGACCATTTTTTTCGAAAATGTGTTTTTTGCATATTCCGCATCTACACAAAAAACTGTACTTGGGAGATCAAAAATATATCAAAAAATCAAACTTTAAAGGTGATTTATACCATGTTGAAATTGCGTCTGAAACAGAATGGCAATTCTGTTTCGGACCAGAGTGGTCTATGTACATAAATCGGTGTAATACTATCATGTAACACGTAACATGTAGCATATTACATGTGATAAGTAACATGTCACTTGTTCTGTACATGTCACACGTAATATGTAACATGTTACACGTAATGTAACACGAAAAATGTAGCATGTAGAATATTATGTAATATGTAACATTTTGTGTTACATGTAATGTTACACGTTACACCTTACATGTGACATGCTATATGTATCATATAACATGTGACACTAGCCATTTTATACGATTTACCGTCATTTTCATTGTCATTTACCAGGCTTGAGTTCATAGACCACTCTGTTCCGAAACGATTCGAGGTTTCCAGTGAATATATATATGAAGTCAGAGTGGTCTATGTACATTGATAAGATAAAATCACCGATTTCGCAAAAAACTGTTAATTTTATGTATCCCAATGTTAAACAATTCATAACCTTTATATTAGAACATTTTGTTTGAAAGAATCCGTTGAACAGAATTTTATTCAGAGATTTTTGGAAAATTGCTTCTCCTGAACAATTTGCTCGATGGCACATAGACCACTCTGGTTCGCAACGGCTCATATATGCTCCACCCACTAGATCTATTCAGTGAAGGTTGGGTTTTCAAATGCCGTTTACACGTTTCAACAGCAAATCCAACCACGCGAATGACGTTGTTGGTTCAAAGTTTTTTGAAGCAGCGATGCAACTTTAGTTGTTGCTTGTTTCTTTACAATTTCATCGTAGTAACGAGAAATGTTTCTTAAAACCTCGGACTTTCATTAGTGCAACAAATGATCACAATTCATTTTTCTAATATGTTTCAGTTGTTACGGAATTCCCTCCCTCCGGAGTTTGGCCTTCGAACCTCCTCAATCGCTGAGGTATCGACTACCTGGCGCTGAAGTTTTCGAGCAAGCAAACCTGCTCGAGCTGGTTCATTGAGAGATCAGACGTTCCAAGCACCCAATTTCCAATCGTTTACCGTTTTCTGTTACCGTGTTCGTGACCTCCCAAGCAACAATTGAAACAAAATAAAAAAATAAATTGTGATTATTTTTTGCACTAGCGAAATTTCGAAGTTTCAAGAAACATCTATTGTTACAACGATGAAATTGTAAAAATACAGGCAACAACTAAAGTTGCATCGTTGCTTCAAAAAACTTTACACCAACAACGTGATTTACGAAGTTGGGTTTGTTGTTGAAACGTGTAAACGGCATTTGAAAACCTAACCTTCACTAGATAGATCCAGTACGCGGAGCATATAAGTTGCTGACGTGATGCTTGCGAGATACACAAAACAAATACAAAATAATACTACTAAAAGTTGCTGTCATGTTCGCAAGCTGTGTAACAGCAACTTTTGCTCAATTGTTTGCCTAATATTTGTTTTTGAGATGAGGTTATATATTGCGTTGTAACTTTTTACTGATGTCCATGTCTTCGCGTCGCAAAGCAATCAATTTACATAAGGAAATGATGCTGTAATGATAAACCTATGTTCTTATAGTGCATGTTAGGTGTACACAGCATACAGCATTTCATTATTAAGCCGCCCGCTTCGGGACAGACGCTATTATACGCTACCCCTAATATGGGGACATTGCCACTTGCGATTCCTCTTTTTAATCAGCATACCGGGGGTTGGTTATCCGATCCCCGATGAGATTACTCATATCCCAGTGTGCTCTTTGTGGATGTTGTGATGGGAGTTGCTGGAAAAATTGTTTGAGAATGAATTGTAGAGAACGGATGCTGTCTTGCTATGAATATATACTGTGGAAATATTTTTTTAACTACAAAAAAAAAACACTTGCTTTCAATTTACAAAATTAAATTAATTTTTTCCTTTTTTTTCAAAGAAATAACAATTAATGTCCGGGATGGAGAAAAGATAAACTAATTTTTTATTGAAGGTTAATTTTTTAAATAGTATCCGATTTCAATATTTATCCAAATATTTGTAATCCAATAACGATTTTAGCAGTCATTTCAAATCATAAAGCTCACAATAGTGAACATTAAGAATGCATCCTTTTTCAAGCTATTTCGAATTGTTATGTTGAGGAAATCGTAAAATAATACTAACCTATATTTTTAAAGAGTGTTCAATTTTCTCTTCAAATTTATTTTTATTGAAACTTGACATTATTTCAAAACCTTTGATAGAAAGTTGTAGATGATTTTTACTTGAAAGTTAAGTTTTGCACAATGTTTAAAATTTTATTTTTATAAGACTAATTAAATACCAAAGGCGCATTATCACTTTAATAGTAATTTCAAATCATAGAGCTCTTGAAAAATAACTGCCCTTTGCTTACGTGCCCTTTGTTGCTTCCTAGTTCGGCCAATACTCGAGTTTGCATTGGTCGCTTGATCACCATATGAAACTGTGTGGAAATCCAGAATCGAATCCATCCAGCACAAGTTGATCAGTCGTGAAGACTTCCGTGGCGAAATCCTAACGACCCGCCACCCTACAAGCTGCTGGAAATAGAGCCGCTTTAGGCTCGTCGGGACATAAATCAAGCTGTACTTGGTGTTAAAATTTTACGTGCCCCCTGGTACTGCGTCCACGACAACTTATTCTACCTGAATGAAGCAACACCGTAAATGGTTATAATGATCAGTGAATACGCAGACGACTTCAAAGGTTATCATGTCTTTAATTTCAATGTATTTTGTAACTATTTTAGGCAACGCTTACACTTTATGTTTTTAATTTTGATCTAATTTTAAGAATATTTTATTAGGATCGTGGTCCGTGGTCAGATGAGATAAAAAAAATAAATGTAGACAAATTTAGACTGCCACCAAAGACATTTGACCTATTACGATATTACCCAGGTGTTTTCTGTACTCTGCACTTCATATTATTGGCAGTATTACTATTCTGCCCCTGTTTACATAGTTGACGTAACAACCAACACCATCATTGCGAGAAAAACGCGTTTTTGTTATTTTAAACTAAATAATTATATTGAGATACAATTTCAACAAAATAGTCTGTCAATTTTATGAAGATTGATGTTTGAATAGAGGCCCCATGGATTATACGAGTCTGCCCATGGTAATTAATCCAGAAAAACAGCTACGCCAGTTTATGCGAATAAACATGCACCTTTCTTGTAGATTGTTCGCATAGCTCGGCGTAAAAACTCGACTCCTTCCTGCTCTGCCTCGCAGTTGAATTAGTTTTATCGATCGAGTTCCAGTCAAACGTCAGTTATTGTCCATCGGCAGTTTCAATTAGACAAATACGCACAAACACACATACAAACCCACACACATACACACACAAACACATGTATAAAAACTTACATTTACGCTAAGGTGGGTAATCGTTACAAGGAAAAATGCAAACTTGACAGCAGAGAGCCAGAACAAACTTTTTTTTGTTCAATTTTGGCCCCCAGACAATGCTAAACCTGCCGAATATGGTTTACTCGTTCCTCTGATTGGTGCATTACATATGCATCTACATGAATTTGTATGAAAATTTGTATAGGAAAACTTTTTCGCATGTTTCTTCCTAGAGAGCTATTTGGGGCCCCAAATAGAACCATAAAAACGTTCTGGCAAATCGATTAAATTTACCCACCATAATATACACACACGTTTTAATTATTTCATCTCATGCAAATATCCACTAGTAGGGGGGAAGGACACAGTGATTTTAGACCTTCCTGAGGCTGAGTGTTTGTAAAAATATTAATATACAATACAAGAATTTAATCCCCCTTTCCTCTTTTCCCCTTTCCATGGAATATTTGTCGAATTAGAACGACAGTCGAGTAAAACGACTTAACATAGACAATTGCACCTTGTATGGAGTGACACCAGTTTTTGCAACCAATTGGCAGTTACGCCAAAACGTTTTTCCAATATTCCTCAAAAGTTTTAGAACAAACAGTTTTCTCTTCATTTGTAGTGTATGTATCTTAGGGAAAGGAAGCTGAATCAACGAAAAAGTGCATTTTGGTCATTCTGGCTCTTACGTCAACTATGTAAACAGGGGCAGTATTGTAGTAAGTGATAAGCTTACATTTATATCCTTGCTTGTGTGTGAGATTTTACCCTTTCGTTTCAAGCTTACTGCTCTGCCTATCCTCTTTCCATTCTACCAATATCGCCTAATTACAATTCCCTGGAGAGAGACTTCATCTAACGTTCCTCATTGGTCAGGTTTATTCTAAGAGAGATTTTTCATGTCCAGAGGAAGGAGTCTAGTCTAGAGTATCGAAACCTTGTTCCTCTTGCCAACACCGCGTCACAGTCACAATTCTTTGAAGAGGCTGCTAATGCTAAACCGCTGGTTAGTTTAATTATATTTTGTCAAGAGGAAGAAATGTTATCGAAACCTCGTCCCTGCAGCCAATATCGCGCCATAATTACAATTCCCTTAAAAATAACTATTATGCGTTGATCAGATCAGTTTGATTATATGAGGGACTTATTTTTATTAGAAGGAAAGTCAACTGGCGTACTGTAGAATTTCAGCTTGAAGAAAGGGTATGGTGGCTTGAAGAAAGGGTACTAGTAAATGCTGCATGATAAAATTTCAGCTACGAAGATGCATTGAACTAGGGCGCAATAGAAACTGAATGGCAATTGGTCAGATTTGAAAAATAATGTCTGTATAGCGATTTATCTTTGATTATTTTCCGAAATTTGATAAGACTTCAACTCCAGTTATTAATTTCTATTCAATTTTCTTGTTTACGTCATATAAGGCGTACGATCGAGCAAAAGTTGCTGTTACATGGCTTCAGAACATTACAGCAACTTTTAGAAGTATTTTTGTGTGTTTGTTTTGTGTATCTCGCAAGCATCACGTTGGCAACATATGAGCCGTTGCGAACTAGAGTGGTCTAAAGACCATTTTTTTCGAAAATGTGTTTTTTGCATATTCCGCATCTACACAAAAAACTGTACTTGGGAGATCAAAAATATATCAAAAAATCAAACTTTAAAGGTGATTTATACCATGTTGAAATTGCGTCTGAAACAGAATGGCAATTCTGTTTCGGACCAGAGTGGTCTATGTACATAAATCGGTGTAATACTATCATGTAACACGTAACATGTACCATATTACATGTGATAAGTAACATGTCACTTGTTCTGTACATGTCACACGTAATATGTAACATGTTACACGTAATGTAACACGAAAAATGTAGCATGTAGAATATTATGTAATATGTAACATTTTGTGTTACATGTAATGTTACACGTTACACCTTACATGTGACATGCTATATGTATCATATAACATGTGACACTAGCCATTTTATACGATTTACCGTCATTTTCATTGTCATTTACCAGGCTTGTGTTCATAGACCACTCTGTTCCGAAACGATTCGAGGTTTCCAGTGAATATATCTATGTACATTGATAAGATAAAATCACCGATTTCGCAAAAAACTGTTAATTTTATGTATCCCAATGTTAAACAATTCATAACCTTTATATTAGAACATTTTGTTTGAAAGAATCCGTTGAACAGAATTTTATTCAGAGATTTTTCGAAAATTGCTTCTCCTGAACAATTTGCTCGATGGCACATAGACCACTCTGGTTCGCAACGGCTCATATATGCTCCACCCACTAGATCAATTCAGTGAAGGTTGGGTTTTCAAATGCCGTTTACACGTTTCAACAGCAAATCCAACCACGCGAATGACGTTGTTGGTTCAAAGTTTTTTGAAGCAGCGATGCAACTTTAGTTGTTGCTTGTTTTTTTACAATTTCATCGTAGTAACGAGAAATGTTTCTTAAAACCTCGGACTTTCATTAGTGCAACAAATGATCACAATTCATTTTTCTAATATGTTTCAGTTGTTACGGAATTCCCTCCCTCCGGAGTTTGGCCTTCGAACCTCCTAAATCGCTGAGGTATCGACTACCTGGCGCTGAAGTTTTCGAGCAAGCAAACCTGCTCGAGCTGGTTCATTGAGAGATCAGACGTTCCAAGCACCCAATTTCCAATCGTTTACCGTTTTCTGTTTCCGTGTTCGTGACCTCCCAAGCAACAATTGAAACAAAATAAAAAAATAAATTGTGATTATTTTTTGCACTAGCGAAATTTCGAAGTTTCAAGAAACATCTATTGTTACAACGATGAAATTGTAAAAATACAGGCAACAACTAAAGTTGCATCGTTGCTTCAAAAAACTTTACACCAACAACGTGATTTACGAAGTTGGGTTTGTTGTTGAAACGTGTAAACGGCATTTGAAAACCTAACCTTCACTAGATAGATCCAGTGCGCGGAGCATATAAGTTGCTGACGTGATGCTTGCGAGATACACAAAAAAAATACAAAATAATACTACTAAAAGTTGCTGTCATGTTCGCAAGCTGTGTAACAGCAACTTTTGCTCAATTGTTTGCCTTATATTTGTTTTTGAGATGAGGTTATATATTGCGTTGTAACTTTTTACTGATGTCCATGTCTTCACGTCGCAAAGCAATCAATTTACATAAGGAAATGATGCTGTAATGATAAACCTATGTTCTTATAGTGCATGTTAGGTGTACACAGCATACAGCATTTCATTATTAAGCCGCCCGCTTCGGGACAGACGCTATTATACGCTACCCCTAATATGGGGACATTGCCACTTGCGATTCCTCTTTTTAATCAGCATACCGGGGGTTGGTTATCCGATCCCCGATAAGATTACTCATATCCCAGTGTGCTCTTTGTGGATGTTGTGATGGGAGTTGCTGGAAAAATTGTTTGAGAATGAATTGTAGAGAACGGATGCTGTCTTGCTATGAATATATACTGTGAAAATATTTTTTTACTACAAAAAATAAACACTTGATTTCAATTAACAAAATTAAATAAATTTTTTCCTTTTTTTTCAAAGAAATAACAATAAATGTCCGGGATGGAGAAAAGATAAACTAATTTTTTATTGAAGGTTAATTTTTTAAATAGTATCCGATTTCAATATTTATCCAAATATTTGTAATCCAATAACGATTTTGGCAGTCATTTCAAATCATAAAGCTCACAATAGTTAACATTAAGAATGCATCCTTTTTCAAGCTATTTCTAATTGTTATGTTGAGGAAATCGTAAAATAATACTAACCTATATTTTTAAAGAGTGTTCAATTTTCTCTTCAAATTTATTTTTATTGAAACTTGACATTATTTCAAAACCTTTGATAGAAAGTTGTAGATGATTTTTACTTGAAAGTTAAGTTTTGCACAATGTTTAAAATTTCATTTTTATAAGACTAATTAAATACCAATGGCGCATTATCACTTTAATAGTAATTTCAAATCATAGAGCTCTTGGAAAATAACTGCCCTTTGCTTACGTGCCCTTTGTTGCTTCCTAGTTCGGTCAATACTCGAGTTTGCATTGGTCGCTTGATCACCATATGAAACTGTGTGGAAATCCAGAATCGAATCCATCCAGCACAAGTTGATCAGTCGTGAAGACTTCCGTGGCGAAATCCTAACGACCCGCCACCCTACAAGCTGCTGGAAATAGAGCTGCTTTAGGCTCGTCGGGACATAAATCAAGCTGTACTTGGTGTTAAAATTTTACGTGCCCCCTGGTACTGCGTCCACGACAACTTATTCTACCTGAATGAAGCAACACCGTAAATGGTTATAATGATTCAGTGAATAGGCTGACGACTTCAAAGGTTATCATGTCTTTAATTTCAATGTATTTTGTAACTGTTTTAGGCAACGCTTACACTTTATGTTTTTAATTTTGATCTAATTTTAAGAATATTTTATTAGGATCGTGGTCCCTGGTCAGATGAGATAAAAAAATAAATGTAGACAAATTTAGACTGCCACCAAAGACATTCGACCTATTACGATATTACCCAGGTGTTTTCTGTACTCTGCACTTCATATTATTGGCAGTATTACTATTCTGCCCCTGTTTACATAGTTGACGTAACAACCAACACCATCATTGCGAGAAAAACGCGTTTTTGTTATTTTAAACTAAATAATTATATTGAGATACAATTTCAACAAAATAGTCTGTCAATTTTATGAAGATTGATGTTTGAATAGAGGCCCCATGGATTATACGAGTCTGCCCATGGTAATTAATCCAGAAAAACAGCTACGCCAGTTTATGCGAATAAACATGCACCTTTCTTGTAGATTGTTCGCATAGCTTGGCGTAAAAACTCGACTCCTTCCTGCTCTGCCTCGCAGTTGAATTAGTTTTATCGATCGAGTTCCGGTCAAACGTCAGTTATTGTCCATCGGCAGTTTCAATTAGACAAATACGCACAAACACACATACAAACCCACACACATACACACACAAACACATGTACAAAAACTTACATTTACGCTAAGGTGGGTAATCGTTACAAGGAAAAATGCAAACTTGACAGCAGAGAGCCAGAACAAACTTTTTTTTGTTCAATTTTGGCCCCCAGACAATGCTAAACCTGCCGAATATGGTTTACTCGTTCCTCTGATTGGTGCATTACATATGCATCTACATGAATTTGTATGAAAATTTGTATAGGAAAACTTTTTCGCATGTTTCTTCCTAGAGAGCTATTTGGGGCCCCAAATAGAACCATAAAAACGTTCTGGCAAATCGATTAAATTTACCCACCATAATATACACACACGTTTTAATTATTTCATCTCATGCAAATATCCACTAGTAGGGGGGAAGGACACAGTGATTTTAGACCTTCCTGAGGCTGAGTGTTTGTAAAAATATTAATATACAATACAAGAATTTAATTCCCCTTTCCTCTTTTCCCCTTTCCATGGAATATTTGTCGAATTAGACGAACAGACAGTAGTTAGACAGTCGAGTAAAACGACTTAACATAGACAATTGCACCTTGTATGGAGTGACACCAGTTTTTGCAACCAATTGGCAGTTACGCCAAAACGTTTTTCCAATATTCCTCAAAAGTTTTAGAACAAACAGTTTTCTCTTCATTTGTAGTGTATGTATCTTAGGGAAAGGAAGCTGAATCAACGAAAAAGTGCATTTTGGTCATTCTGGCTCTTACGTCAACTATGTAAACAGGGGCAGTATTGTAGTAAGTGATAAGCTTACATTTATATCCTTGCTTGTGTGTGAGATTTTACCCTTTCGTTTCAAGCTTACTGCTCTGCCTATCCTCTTTCCATTCTACCAATATCGCCTAATTACAATTCCCTGGAGAGAGACTTCACCTAACGTTCCTCATTGGTCAGGTTTATTCTAAGAGAGATTTTTCATGTCCAGCGAAGGAGTCTAGTCTAGAGTATCTAAACCTTGTTCCTCTTGCCAACACCGCGTCACAATCACAATTCTTTGAAGAGGCTGCTAATGCTAAACCGCTGGTTAGTTTAATTATATTTTGTCAAGAGGAAGAAATGTTATCGAAACCTCGTCCCTGCAGCCAATATCGCGCCATAATTACAATTCCCTCAAAAATAACTACTATGCGTTGATCAGATCAGTTTAATTATATGAGGGACTTATTTTTATTAGAAGGAAAGTCAACTGGCGTACTGTAGAATTTCAGCTTGAAGAAAGGGTATGTGGTGAGGAGCCTGAGAATAAACTCATGTTGAAGTCCTTTGACAAACAAATGGTCTGATTCTACTAAAATTCGAATCCACGACCACCCGCTTATCAAAGCGGACTCTGTAATCTTGCGGCTACGGAGCTCCCCTTCAGTCTTCAGTTGCTAGCTACAGCATCGTCTGTTCTGGCCAGTGATACCAAATGTGCAGATTTGTCTGCGAAACGCAGATTTTTGGAGTCCGTGTGCAGATATTTATTGATTTGCAGTTTTTCCACGTTTCTGCCGATTTTTGTCAGAATCTCCTTATATTTGCGCAGATTTTCTTGAAATGTGTGCAGATTTTTACAGACTTTTGCCTGCGCGAGCGAAATTTTTTCGGATCACGGATAGAATTTTTCCAGATTTCGAGCACATTTTTCCGGTTTTTCGAGCAGTTGCAGACATTTTTCAAAAACATCTGGCATCTCTGGTTCTGGCTAACATACACCATGGTTTACGTCTATGCTTCGCTTACGTACAGTATGGCAATCGTACACGTATGGCACACATCCGTATGGCTACCGTATTCACCTAGGTCCCCGTTTGGCAGATTGTAGAAAAATCAAGATCTAGTTCCGGTCCATAATGAGTAAAGTATTATTTAAAGTTATTTTCAGCACGCTAACATTGTTTTTAATTTTTTTTGCATGCATGACGTATGCATGGTCGGTCTCTCCGGAGGCTGTGAAAACCGCTTTCCGCATTAATGAAAGGAGAGGGGCCGTTCAGTAATTACGTAAGCATATTTTTCTACTTTCTCAACCCCTCCCTCGTAAGACATCGTAAGATCTTACTGCTAGCATGTTTAGATTTTTACTTTAGTTTTATCATCCTGAAGCAAGCACAATACTTCGTTTCCCCTTCGGTCCTTATTCGAGTTAATCGTCCTTTTTATGAATTTTACCGTCCACACCTTCATGAATATGGTTATTTGAACAGCAGCATTAACAATGTTTTTCTTACGTAAGTTAATCAATTTACCCCCCTCCCTCCCTTGTAAGATAACATAAGAAAATTGCAGACACCCCCTCCTCCCCCCCCCCCCCCCTCTTTGGCTTACGTAATTATTGGACGGCCCAGAATTATGAGCAACTATACTTATGGTTTATGGAGCTCCTCGCAAACCAGAATAATGCAACAAAAATAAATATCTTATCGTTACGTGTTAGCATGGTATTATTTACTTCTTTTTTGTCCGTTTTTCACGAGTATTTTCTTATTCCAGTTATTATTCCTTCGTTTTCTCCCTTAATGCCTTATTGAGTTGGTTTTTCCAGATTACAGCATGACCTGTATCGTTCGTCACTAGTAATTCCAAACAACAAGTCAAATCAAGTGGCGCCACGCACGTGATCTGTAATTTTTCTCCTGAATAATCCTTTCGTTGACGTTCACCAGACATCAACAAATTACTTTTTCCATTCAACTGACAAACGCCACCCAAAAAGTGCTTTAGCAAATTACTAACCGAATCAGCCAAAACTAGCAATTTTCCAGTGCGTGTGTAAGGTGTCATGATTTTCATTTCTCTCCATCCCGGCTCAGGGTGTCTTAGGAGCACGAAGTATGGCGAACAGTCGGTAGTTTTCAATTTTGTCAATTTGGATAATTGTGAGTAACTGTTAGTTCGCATGTTTCCATGAATTGGCTAGCAATTTGTGAGAGGACATGTGTTTGTTTTTTGCGCACCTCCTGTCGGAGGACCGCGTGCGCTGAAGTGGTAATTTGTGCAATGGTAATTGTAGGTACACATAATCAAATGGATTCTCCTTACAGATGCTGGGCTCGGTTTTGCCAAGGATTATCGCATTTTACGAAGTGCAACTTCGTATGAAATGATGCTTCACAACAAGCTATTCAACCTGTTTTTTTTTTATTTCGAAATCATAGCAATTTCGGTGGTATCGCCGAAAACTAATAAACTAATTATTGCAGCACCCTCTAAAACTCAATGAAATTTTGTCGGCGTATATAATAATAAGGCATCTTACTCTTTCAAAAATTAATCACTGAAAAAATTATTTCCGAATTCTTTCAACGAAATACTTTAGGATCGCTACTATCATTAATCTATCAATATTGATTATAGTTTAGTTTTGAAATGTGATTGTATATAAATTATAACAGGAAATTTTAAGTTTATGTAACCTATGCATCAAGTTGATCAGAGAATTAATAAACTTTTTTTTTATTTCATATTTTTGTATTTCATAATTATTTCATATTAGGCTGCAGAATGCACTCACATGGATTGATTACCCAGCAAAATCATCAACGGTATATTATCGTCACAGCCGAGAGTAGTATGGGGCTGGCAAACACACCTCCCCGGTAATAGTCAGAAAACACTTGTCTGATGTTTATGCAACCATTAGCCACAAATAACGGTGGCGCGAATGCTTCGACCACCAGAATAACTGGAACCGGCAATCAAAACAAATTCGGCTTGGGGATACCAACAACCAATTCTGTACACCCGGCTGATGATAATTACCTCCAGCAAGCCGATTTAAGTAGGAGCAACGCCTTCGGCTGAACTCGACGAGTTCAAACAATATCCCATTAGCTGTACCTGCAATTAGCTTCGCCAAAGTTCAATAATCCTTCCGATTTTCGTTATGCATTTCCTTCCGAACTGATTTGCGTTCTGAGAGATTCGATTCTTGGTCTCGGTTGGGCTTTCGCTTTTCATTATTAGCAACAATTATCCACCATTCAGAACCATTGAAGAGTTTAGCTTTTTTTTGTTATGTATGAGTCATGATCGATGCTTCCGAAATCCATTATACGAGAATCGTGAACGAGGCGTACCATAAGTTTAATGCACACCTGCTGCTATCGTTTGGGTGTTAATTACTAATTGTAAAATTGATACAACTGGGGCTGTCAAATATATACTCCATTATGCTGAATTACAGTTGATAATAATGGTTGGAAATAGAATGCATTCAGAACTCTGATATAGATATGTGTTGTGTTGAGTGTTTATTTCCGTAGTAATTGCAATAGTGACTTGTGTAAATGTTTTTAACATTCTTGCCATAAAAGGTTATATACATAACAAGATGTTAATGTATTTTTTCTCGTAACAATCGCTGCTTCGTTCACGAGGATTATGGTAAATATTCAATTTTAATAATTCATCGCTTGAGTAGGACATTTGAAGAATTTCTGTGATCCAATATTACTGCTATATTCTGTGTAAATTAAAATAGGCATAATTTAAAAAAAAATAATATAAAGGGTAGAGAACATATTCTAAGCAGCTTTAGGAACCGCCTGTGTATTGAGACGAAATACTCGAAATGTGTTGGGTGAAATTCAACCAAAAGTATATCATTCTGTTCTCTATCTTTTTCTCTGTTGAAACTTATTTTCAGCTTGTAAAACTAAGTTAGCGAACTTTAACAATAATCAATTAAAGTTACCAATCGAGGGACACTATTCCAATCACCCCGAACCTATTTAAGCAGTTTCCATCTGTTTTGCAGGCGTTTTATTTCAGCACCCGAAGTGGCTCCTGAATGGCTGCAATTTAGGTCGATTTGTTTCAATTGGTGATTGTTCACAGATTGCTTTGTGATTAACGGTATTTCTTATATTCGTAAGACAGCTAGACAATTAAAGTTTTCGTTTCCATCATTGAAATTGTCGATATTGATCAAAATTCAGGAGTTTGAAGCCTGTTTTCTTCGACTGATTAAAATAGGCGCTACTGCTTAAGCCGTTCTTTACCCTATAACAAAACAGGCTGTATTGTATCGAACCAATAACTTCACTTTCAAAATGAACGAAAATGACTGATGAGACTGTTCTAAAGCTATACATAAACAGGTAGAAATCAAAGTTCAGCTCTATGACTAATGAATGAAATCTTTTTTTTTTTTCCTTTTTATGGCGCAGACCAGATGATCCAAAAATGAAATTAAATCGCTGTAAAATCATATTGAAATGAGTGACAAGCGCAATTATGTTCATGAAATATCTTACCATAGCACAATTTTTTCGTTGTATACCGCAAGGTAAAGACTTACAGACGTTACACTGGAACTTCGCTCAATCGACAAAAAAAAAGATCATTAAAAATTTCCAATCGAATAACAGTCATCTCGTGACAACATCGTCTAGGGCGAACGCAGACGTAGCGTGAACGCAGTAGCAGATGGTGCTAGTGTTACTAACGTAAAATACTGGCTTCATCCGAACGATGATTTGAAATTTTGTTCAAAGTGTTAAGTCTGTTAGTCTGTGCTTAAGGTATTAACTTTCAGATAAGTAGTTTGTGTTATAAAAGTTTTTTATCCTTTTGTACAGATACAATCAATAAAACACACATGAGCTATACGGAGATCTTCATAAGATAGAATTTGGTGGTGAAATATTACGAAATTCTGTTAAGCCTGTGCAACATCGAAATTTTATTTCCACTTCAGAGAAAAGGAAAGAATATCAACATTAAGCCCATAGAGATAAGTAACTTTCCACCTACGCACACTAGTAAGCCCGTATAAAATTACTTTTGTTTCCTCGAAACGGCATATCATCGTATCTCAATGTTCATAATTTTCATCACTTTTTGCTATATTTCGCCAGATTGCATTTACCAGCTCCTTTTGATTTCTGGTCGCGGATGAAAAGATATTCAGAACCGTATTTAAAACATGCAATAAGTGTTCAGCTGAAAATTTTTCCAGCTGTTTAGGACCTAACACGAGCAATAACAAGACACACAGCTCCCTGCATGTGACTGTAAATTTTCAGAATTTTTCTTCGAAGAGGCACGTCTGTTTGTCTGTGTATTTACGTAAATCGTTGTTTTGTAGGCAGTGCTATATTTTTAACAGCTGGACAAATATTCAGTTGAACACTTTTTATATGTTTGACTCTAAATAAATTTTTCATTCGAGACTAGGAATGGGGAGAAGCTGCTGAACATAATCGGCCAAATATGGCAAAAAGTGATTAAAGTCGAAACAACGAGATGCGATGATTTACAGTTTGAAGAAAACAAAAGCAACTTTACAAGTGTGCGTAGATGAAAAGTCACTTATCTCTATACATCAAGGTTCTCACACTTAAAAAAATTAGCCGAATCTCGGCATTAATTGTGTCTCGACAAACGTTAAATTTTTTTCCGATAATCTCGGGGATTTGGGTATTTGACAGATGTCGTTTTAAGTCGAGAATCTACGTAAAGAGGCGATTTTTCAGCGGAATCCTATCGCGGATAATTATTTCGCTGAGAATTCAGTAGTTTTCTTTCAAAAGATAAATTGTAGCTCGATGAGTTTTAGTAAGTGAAGAAATTTATTCATTTTTTTTTCTTTATTAGAGAGGCTTTCAGCCTTTGGCTGGTTCGCCTCTAAGGAAAATAAATTGGAAAATTACAGTGCATTGGTTTTAGATTTCATTGTAAAGTCTCGTTTGTTTAAGAAATGAAAGCAGGTTGTTTTCGGCCATTGTGTCATTTCGTAAAATATCTCGAATACTGGTATCTAGGTTTAAATTTCTTCTGGATGCTTCATAGGCGGGACAGATAGCTAATAAGTGTTCCACAGTCAACGGCAGGTTGCACTGCATACACTTCGGTTTCGGTGCTGACGATATATAGTGGGGGTGAGTCACTCTTGTGTGGCCAACTCGGAGTCTGGACAAAATTCGTTGTTCCTCGTGATTTTTCCTGTCCGTCCACTTCTGTGTTTCCCCTTTTATTTTTCGTGTGAAGAGGTTGTGTTCTGTGTACCACTTACGTTCCCTTGCCTGTTGTACTTCTCTCCGGATGTATGTCCTGATGTCTGCGCTAGGCACGTTGCGCCGCCATATTTGAGCGTTTCGCCCTTGGTTTGCGAGTCTGTCCGCTTCTTCATTCCCTCTGACGCCGCAATGACTCGGAAGCCAACAGTACGTAATGTTTGTACGTGAATTGGATTGAGCAGCTTGTATCCATGGGTGCTTCTGCCTTGGGTTTTCTAAAGCTGGCGCGGATGCTCCTTTTGACCGCCCATTCAACTCGCGGCGTGGGATGGTTCCATCGTAGATCTCCTACTCGATGCAGCTCTTCTACAGGAGGTAGGGTTGCTGTGGTGTTCTCTCGCAACAGGTTTTGGGCCTTCTCAAGGATAACACCTTCACTGTCACCGTAAGTTTTCTCTAGAAAACTAATGCCTCTGGAAGAGACTGTTTTGGTGACGAGCAACTCAAAAGGAAGCACACCTGCTTCCGCGCAGGTGGATAGAGTTGGTGAACTTGGTAAAAGTCCTGATACTAGTCGTCCCAAGTAATACACGTTGGTATAGAATAGTTGACGTTACCTATTCCATGACATCAATATCACCAGAAAAGCGCAAAACATGAAGGCTAGTAGAACAATTACCGATAACTGCATGAAAGCAAGCCAACTTGATATAATTAAGTGGCAAAATACATCTCGAGTACTAATACGGCAATGCGCAAATCTGTTTCTATGACAACTGTTAACCAGCGCATGCGCAAATGTGTTGTGTCTGCGCAGTGCAACTAGATCGGCAATTTTTTTTATCAGTGGCAGTTTTAATTGATTATAACATGATGACAAAAAATAATATTCAACCTTTAAAAAAGAGTTCTTTCTTTCGCTTGAATATTGAAATTGTTTTCGCATAGTTTCAACGTGATCTGAAAAAAATCTAACAAAACTAGAAAACGTTGTTAGATATACAATAACAAAAATCTGAAGTGATATTGGCTACACTGTAAGCGTTTTGTTTATCTTTTGATGACGTGTTTTGACCCGCTTCGTATAAATATAGAAATCGATCGTATAATTTAAATAATAATTTGATCAAGTAATTTTAAGTTGGGTGTTGAATGCTACGACTACTGTACTAAGGAAAAGCATTTTACAGGTACGTAGTGTTGTTATTAGATGGTGTAATGTCTTACGAAAAGACCAAGTGATAGTGATAGCCATTCTTGAACTCATGTTATTAAAAACATCTCCAAAACCAGAAAAAACGAGCTTTTTTTCGAAATGCGGTTGTATTACTGATGAAAAACAACTTCAAACACAATATAATAACACAAGTTTTCAATTGCGCTTGTAGTACACTTATATGACTACTTTCGTTGTTACTTATTTTCTAACATGTTTTGTGTGTTACTTGGGGTATTAGTCTGTCATAAATCAGTCCAAGTGTATGTATGAGCATCGTAGAGTTGCGAGCTGTTAGTTCGATTCCATAGAGAATCTTGCTGACAACTATGCTGGTTCCAATTATAGAGAGTGATTTTCTGTTGTTTGACCGATGTCTTCTACTGATAGTTTTCATTAAACGCAATCTACTCTCAACGGATGCTTTCGTCGCGGTAAAGTGGGGGACGACAGAGCATCTTCTGTCAATGATGACTCCCAGAATACGAATTTCCTTTCTGTATGGGATTTCGCATCCGTTAATTGTAATGGGGTTGCCCCATGGATGGTGTTTGTGCAAGCAACAGTGCGAAATTGCACACTTTTCAGCAGCCATGTTGAAACCGGTTTTTTCCGCCCATTTGGCAACAGCACGAATAGCTGTTGTAGTTTCCTGCGAATAAATTTGCGATGCTTGCCTACAACGTCAATGGTGATATCGTCTGCGTAAACGAAGATATATACGCCTGCTGGAAGCTGATCGAACACCGAGTTGATCGCAATTAGGAAAAGTGTTACTGCTAACACCGATCCTTGTGGGACGCCTGTCTGCTCTGCAAAAATCTGTGACTTACTGTTACCTATTGTGACCTGAAATGTACGGTCCTGAAGGAAATTTTCAACGAAGTTTACCATGTTGCCTTTAAGGCCCCATTCGATCATCTGTCGGATAACTCCAGGCCGCCAGACTCTATTGTATGCTTTGGAGAGGTCTAATGCAGCAATTTCTACATGTAGATCATTTGAAATAGCGTCGCTGATTAACTGACCAAGAGACGCCAGATAAGTACAGGCTCCTCTGCCCTTAAGAAAAGCATGTTGACGATGATCCAAAAGATCCCTTTCGCACAGCACCGTAGTCAGTCGACGTTTGATCATGCGTTCCATAATTTTTGAGGCACAGTTAGTGAGAGCAATTGGCCGGTAGTGTTGAGGTTCTGGTGATCCGTTGTTTTTCTTAGGGATCGGTACGACGAAGCTGTGTTTCCAGCTATTGGGGAAGCTTTGTTTTGTCCAAACTTGGTTGAACGCCCCGAGTAGGGCGACCTTTGCTTGGAGAGGCAGCTGTTTGAAGATTGGGTAGCTAATTTTGCACTAATTGCATAAAGCAATTCACTGAAGGTAAAAGGGTGGTTGTAGTCACAGTCCTGATTATCGATTGGTATTAAAATGCGTGGTTTCTTCGATTCGGAGGTCATAAATTGTTGGCTATACAATCTATTGGAAGATATATCTGCAAAGTATTCTCCAATGGCATTTGCAACATGGACCGGATCCCGCGAGATCGAGTCGCCACACCGGATGCCCATTCCTTTGTATTTTCTCTGCCCGCTAAGACAATTGACTCTTCTCCACATTTCTGCAGTTGATTGAGATGCGTCGAAACCATCCAAGAAATCCTCCCAGGATTTTCGTTTCGCCTCTATGATCGTCCTTTTACAATCGTTCCGTTTCCGTCGATATTCTTCATGAATAGTCTCCCTGTTTGGATGATTTTCTGGAGTCCTTTTTAGTGCTCTGAGTGCTTTTCTTCGTGCTTTTACAGCCTTTTTTGTTTCATCGTACACCATGGAAGGGCTTTTTTACCGGGTTTGCTGCTCGTCCTAGGTATGCTTGCTTTGGCTGCATTGAAAATCATGGAGCATATTTCTTCAGGGTGATATATTCGGTCGGCATCTATTGTTTGCAGAATATCGTTTTCAAACTTTGTCCAATCAGCATCATCTAAACGCCACCGAGGTCGCCTTGTTGTTTCTGGTGGTATTTCGTTGCTACGTACTTCGATTGGGAAGTGATCACTTCCGCAGGTTTCGGAATGGATGAGCCAACTCAGGTGCCTTGCTATTTCGCTGCATGCCAAGGATACGTCGATACTGGATTGGCAATCGCCTCTGATAAAGGTGATATCTCCATCATTGAGGACAAGCAAGTCGTTGTTTTCAGCAATATTCATAATGGTGGCACCTCTTTTGTCAGATTTTTTTGACCCCCATGCGTAATGGTGGGCGTTAAGGTCTCCCAGGATCATAAAAGGTCTTTCAAGTTGATCGATGATCTTCTGCAATTCGCTTTCGAGGTTCGTGATTCCTGTTTGTTGAAGGTAAACAGATACGATCGTGTGTTGGAAAGGGGTTTCAACGCTCACCGCTACCGCGATCAGTGAAGTACTTAAAAATTTCTGTTGGTGGGGGCCCAAGCAGCAAAACATGTTTCTGATTATGAACTTTGTGCATCACAGCAACAAATTCTTATGCGAAACTAAGTTGCAGCTACATTTCAGTTTATTATACAACGACGAAAAAGCGCAGGAGGTGGAAAAAACTGCAACATCTTCATTGTTCCGACACAAGTTTCAAGAATAAAACAGCAATATGTATGGTCCTTTGCATGCAGCTTAATAACAACGTGATAAATGTAGCATCAAATTTAGTATCGTAGATGCACCATAACAACAACTTGCATGAAATGATCTTCCGTCAATAATAATGCTTAAGGAGAGTTCAACCGGAGTTCCTGGACAGCTCGATTCACCACCGATACGTTCATCCTTCGATATTTCAATTATTTGGTGTTCCTACGAGCGTCCTCGAGTTTTTGGGTAGAATATTATCAGGAATATAGCATTTTAAAATGGGAAAGAGTGAATTTAGTGCGTCGTGCTTTATTTGATGAGCTATGGCCCAACTTTTCAACTCATTTCGAAACTCGCACATACACTGTTTTGGTTTTGAAATTTCCGGTAGTGTTATTTCGGGTTGTGTTTTCCATATTCATGCGGCATATATTCCTTTCCTGATTTACCAATATAATAAATAGCACTTATATGAAGAAAAAAATAGGTTGATCGGTGGTGATATTTGATGTCAGCCTCGACTTGTTACATGTTGATAAAGCTCTGGTATCTTCCCGTGCCCAGGGCGTGGACAGAGTACTAGCACTTATTGAGTTGATAGAACTATTTTCAATGATTGCATTTCGGAACATTTCCTTCTTTTTCTTATAAAAACTTCCATTCCTTTTCACTTTTTTCGACGCTTTGACGCCCACCTAAAACACTATTACCTTCCAAGGTAAACGTTGTTTAGAGCAAAAGTTGCTGTTACAAAACTTGCGAACGCGACAGTAACTTTTAAAAGTATTATTTTGTGTTTGTTTTGTGTATCTCGCAAGCATCACGTTGGCAACTTTTATACTCCGCCCACTAGATCTATCCAGTGAAGGTTAGATTTTCAAATGCCGTTTACACGTTTCAACAACAAAACCAACATCGCAAATTACGTTGTTGGTGTTGAGTTTTTTGAAGCAGCGATGCAACTTTAGTTGTTGCTTGTATTTTAACAATTTCATCGTAGTAACAAATAATGTTTTTTGAAACCTCAGAATTTCGTTAGTGTAACAAATTCTCGCAATTTATTTTTTTATTATGTTTCAATTGTTGCTTGGGGGATGGATTCGAGCACAGCGAGGGCCACGTTTTGGAAACTAGTGGTTCCTGATTTAATATACCATTGGTACTGTCCGCCTAGTATCCTGTTCAACTTAGTTTTTTCCCCACAGTGGATCTCTTGTAGAGAAATGGTTTGTGGCGGGTTCTCGAGCGTCAGTATTTGTAGGTCGTGTAAATTGTTAAACAGACCGTTTATGTTCCACTGAAGTGCTAATCGAGTCGGATGTCTGTCGCTGTTTGACAGACTCACTCGGGTTTCCGTAGAAGCTGAGCGGGTTGAGCGTGTTGCATTTACTCTCTCTCTCCTAAGAGGGTGGAGGTTATTTCTATCTCCCCCTTCCCACACCGTTCGCCTTGGTAAAGTAGTGTAGAAGATGGAGTGGAACGGGTTTTAGTTGTAAGTAGATCAAGTTCTGTGGCGAGGCTAACGCTTTTACGATGGCTTGGCCCAGGTTGTTGTCTGCAGTTATAAAACTGGTCATATTTGTCGGAGTTCACTAGTATTTCGTTGGGCAACTTGTTGATATTAGCAGAGTCGGTCGAACCCCAGGAGGACGTTTGCGACCATGTTCCTGCCCCTCCAGGCGTTCACTCCCTTGTTATGCGATATACGTATGGATGATCCCTCGTTGGTCGGGTGGGGGAGAGTGAGGTTATCACGCGACCCACCGATCGTGCTATTGTGTTCCTCGGCATCTGAATGGGGGAAAATGAGGTTATCACGCGACCCAATAATCTTTGTCTGTTTTGGTTCCATATCGTGATCTTTATCGGTTGAAAACATAATTGATTCTTCGTTGTCCGGGTGGGGGAGGATGAGGTTATCATGCGACCCATCTCTCGTGTTTTTGTGTCCCTCGGTGTCCAAATGGGGGAAAATGAGGTTATCACGCGACCCAATAATCTCCGTCTGTTCTGGTTCAACATCGTAGTCTTTATCAGTTGAAGACGTTGGGGTGTTGGAAGCATGACTGGTGGATAGATCGGTATTCGAAGTCTTTTTGGGTGTACAATACATTATGTAGTTGAGGGGGTTTAGGGCTTTATATTTGGTGGGTGAGTAAAGGAAGAAACTGCTTCCAGTTTGCCATTGTTGATTTTCTGCTAGGTATACATTTGCATCGATTATCAGATATTCAGTAGAAGATATCTGAGGGGGCTTCCATAAGCGGTTCGCTCTCATGGGTTGTATTTGTTTTGTAACTACCGTCCGATGTGTCGGATAAAGCGTCCATGATAAATTCGCCACTGGTGATACGGGTAATTGTTGTTCTATTAGTTTTAGTATTAGTAGGAGCGTTTCTTTCAACATTAGCTTGTTTTTGATCGAGTGACGAGGAAGGAGCATCTTTTTTTATCGTTTTGTTTATTTTAAGACTGCGGGTGTTATGAGTGTTAGGTATCGGGTCAACGGTCTTTTTTTGTTTACGCTGCTGTTCTGGGGGAGCCATCTGAGTTAGATTAATACTAGAGCAGCTAGGTTCCTGCTCTTCTACCTCCTTGACTCCATTACTTTGAGATAATATTTTGCGCAAGATTTCGATTTCCCTATCTTTTCTCTGAGATACTTCTTCCAATAATTTTACCTTTAAAACGAGATCTTCAATTGTTCCATACGTCTGCACCGTTTCAATTCTACTTGTTGGGTTAGACATGGACTCAAGTTGATTGATGCGGCGGTCTTTACCTGCCATCTCTCGCTTCAGTTTTTCCACCTCGACGACTAACTTGTTAATTTGTTCGTCTTTTCCTACGCTTACGATGCTAGCGAACGATCGAGTTCCGTTTCTGTTTTCGTATAAACTTTTAGCTGCCGGGTAAGAAATGCCTGAGTCGACACGTATATGTTGTATATCATTTTCCTTTACATAAACGGGACATTTCTTGCTCGACAGGGGGTGTTCTGAGGAATCACATCGAGAGCAGAACGCGGGCAGGCAGCATTTAGTATTCGCAATGATTGGATGTTTTTAGGCGCAGTTACCACAGGTGGGTTTATCTTGTTGACAACGCAGCCGCGTGTGACCAAAGTTCCAACATGGATAACAAACCATGGGAGATGGATAATATGGTCTAGTTTTGCATCTGACCCAGCCAAACTCAACATACTCGGGAGCAGTTGTATTCGCGATGGTCAGTATGAGTGTGTTAGTGTTTTCAACTGTGTTTCCGTTTCTTCTGGTAATTCGTTTAACTTCCAGCACTCCATTAGGCTTGAGATACTCAGATAACTCATTCTCGGAGAAATCTGCGACCTCACGGCACGTAACAATGCATCTTGTTTTATTAAGGATAGGATGATGGCTAATCTTAATTTTTGTACCGTCCGACAGGGTTGTAAGTTTGAGGAGGGTTTCGATTTGAGTGGCGTTTCGCACTTTGAGTGCATAAGATGCCCCCCGATTCATGACAAAAGCACCATCTATTTTACCACGTATGGCCTGCTTTACTGATGCCCTTATTAAAAAGGGATTCTTCGGAAGTGTCCCATTTTCGGACTCTAAACTGAGAATGGTAAGGTCGCCGCTCAAATTTTTGGGATCCATCCAGCTAGGAATGGTTCGACCCGTAAAAGAATTGTCGATCATGTTTCCACTTGGTTCGTGGAGAGGGGTTAATCCCGAAGCCATGTTCGTCTCTGTGACCGAACAGGCTCGAGAAAGAGATACTGATATCGTGTACCAATCAGTATAATCGGTTTGTCTGGTTCTTGATGAATAAAAATCACAGGAGGGTTGTGTGCAAAGCCACGACCGCAAGGTTGAAGTAGAATACTTTTACAAGAAAGATAACCCGGCTTGTTTGCATGTCGGTATTTTTTCCTAGCAAATAAATGTTGACCGCTCAATGGCAGTATTGAAAATTCTGTGCAAATAAATTTGAAGTACTACTCAATTTCAGTTTGCACATATAAATACGACCTCACTGAACAGGAAAAGAACAAACTCTTTGCGGCACAAACAAGTTTCAACAGTCAGAGTACATGTACATGTGAATTCAAATTAAGATATATAACTTTTGGTTAAAGCTTAGAACGAGAAAATATTAAATCATCAATTCATTTGTTTGGTTGTCCTAAAAGGACAGTTTGTTGTTGAATTTAAAATCGGATATGACGCTGATTGCATCTCTGTGTTACGCCGATAGCGGGAGTTATGGTGAACTTGCGTATGACGAAGGCATCGTATTACCTGTTTTATTAAATGGGAGAAAGAGGAATATTGCAAAATTTTGTAAACATTTGACTCAAACAATATTACCAAATCGTAGTCAGGCACTCTGACAACAAAGTTGAAGGCTGTTTTCACACTGAAAATCAGACACCCAGCAGAAGTTTTGATTGCCAAAATCCAGAATGCCGAACAGCCGTAAAGAAACCTTTTATTCACCTACGGCAAGTTTCTTGCCCCATCGCTCGCGTTCGCAGAGGCCTAACTGTCTTTGTGAATGCGGTATAACAGGGTAGTTTGTTATTCAAAGTCGGTTATGCTGATCGCAGCCTTTGCGCTGCCCCTACAGTGGGGGGTTTACTAAATAAAGTAAAAAAAAAAAATACAACTACAAAAGAATTTGATTGCATTCCGCACAGAATGTCTGCTTGTGTTGATGCCAGAAAATTATTAACCTTCAATTATTTGTTTATTTGCCTTGAAAAAGGCATTTTGCGGTTCAAAATCGGTTGCTGATCACAACTTTTGAGCTGCCCTAACAGTGGGGAAATTAAGATACACGGACAACATGCACTGTGGAAGCTATTTCACATTCAGTAAACGGGTGCGACAGATTTAAATTGCTAGGCTCCAACACAGAATGTTTGCTAGCGTTGTCAAAAATTAATAACTTTCAATGACTTGTTTATTTGCCTTGAAAAAGGCATTTTGATTTTCAAAATTGAATTTCCTGATGGCAATCTTCATGCTGCCCCAAGTTGAGAAGAACCGCGCTGCTCCTGAGACGTGGTGACCAACCACAGGGCTAGCTGCTAAGGAAGGACGACTGCTGTTGTCGCTGTCTAGAACTATTATGAACGGCTTCGGCTGAAACAGGCTCTTATATAGGCCAAATAGCATGTTTTCAATTGCAAGGTATATGATTCTGTCGACCGTGCTTGGGAAGCAATTATATAACGACCAATCAGAGGTCGAATTTTTCGTTTTGACAAGGCTTGACTATTTTAAATAGTACAATAGTGTGAATAATAAAATTACAATTATCTTATTTTGGGAAGAATCTTAGAAGAATTTCCAATCTATTGCTGCAAGAACGAAGGAAATCCATCGGATACCAACCGATTTATTAGCATTTGAAATTGGACATATTTTTCACTTTTTTCGGTTTTAGATTTTCATTTCACATCCCTATGTAGCCGAACTTCCTGAGAGAAGTATTCAACTTCAAAAGCATGGTGAGGTTCAAAATCGGTTGCTAATTACAACCTTTGAGCTGCCCTAACATTGGGGGAATTAAGATACACGGACAACATGCACTGTGGAAGCTATTTCACATTCAGTAAATTAAACGGGTGCGACAAATTTAAATTGCTAGGATGCAACACAGAATGCTTGCTTGCGTTGACAAAAATTATTAACTTTCAATGACTTGTTTATTTGCCTTCAAAAAGGCATTTTGATTTCCGAAACTGGATTTCCTGATGGCAATCATCATGCTGCCCCAACACGGGGGGAATAATGGCTGTCTGGCGACACACGCTGAGAAAAACCGCGCTGCTCCTGAGACGTGGTGACCAACCACAGGTAGTGATGTCCGGTAATCGCTCGGTTAATCGATTAATCGATTAGAGCGTGTAATAATCGAATATTTTGTCATCGATTATCTCCCACTGAATAGTCGAATTATTCGATTACCTGCGTCGATTACTAACACCAGTGTTGCCACATTTTCATCTGTACTGGGAGCTACAAACATCTTTTTCATCTGTACTATTTCCGGGAAAAATCTGTACCAAAACCTGTACCACTGGCCCAAAGTTTTTATTTTTATATTTAAACAGCTTAAATTGTTCAGAGAAAACTGGGACTGCGTTGACTCAGTTAATTATAATTGCAAACTACTAACTCGATTGTCAATGAAACTTTTGCACAAATATGCATATTACCGAGCCATTGCGGTTCAATCTCCTGAAAATTCAGCCAAAAAAACTATGAAACCCATAGTTCAGCAACACTACCGATATTTCGGATATTTTGTTCCAACATTTTAGTTTGGTTAAATCGAGATTTACGAAAAAATGTAACAACTGCCGTTTTTTAACCGAGTTGCGTAATTCTCTGCAGCAAATTACCGAGATTTGGTAGTAAATTCTAAGTGCGTGGATTGCAAGATCGCATTCATTGTATCGTTGCAGAGTCGGCCAAAAAGTTTTGTCTAATCCTTTCTAACCAGCCAAAAAAATCTGTACTTATCTGTACTTTTTCTTTAAATCTGTAATCTGTACGGTACAAGTCAAAAATTATTTTCAGATTTTTCACAGTGTATTCAAAAAAGAAAAAGAAAAATATACCATCTACAAATTTGTCAAAGACACTATAGCGATAAAATCAACCATTTTGGTCCTAAAAATATTTGTTATTCTTAACAGATGGTCGGCGATCTTACCCCGCTGGTGGGCGGGCTTACCCCGCATGAAAAGATCTGCGAAGTCTCAAGGGCTTGAAGAGATTTTGAAGTTGGAAATTCTGTCGATTAATCGTAAATGGTCAATTAATCGAATAGGTATGAGCGATTAATCGTATCGATTACCCAGCAGCTGAAAATTATTCGATTACTCAATATTCGATTATTTGGAAAATTCGGACATCACTAACCACAGGGCTAGTGCTGCTGCTGAGGAAGGACGACTGCTGTTGTCGCTGTCTGATGCTACGCTATGCCACAGTTGTGGCCGCTATACGCTGGCCTATCCACAGCCAAGCCACAGTTGTGGCCGCTTCCGCTATCGATGGTACCCACTGCTGCTAAGGGAGGACTGCTGTCGTCGCTGTTCAGAACTGTTATGAGCGGCTTGGACTAAAACAGGCTCTTATATAGGGATGAAAATAGGAATGAATTATTTCACGTACGTGGTGGAATGATATAGCGATCATTTGATAAGCTCCACCTCTTTTTTCAGTTTCTAAAGTTTTTCCTCAGTTTCGTAGCACGGATGCACAAAAATGATTTCTTGTCGAGCCGGACCGATAGCACTCTCATTGAAGCAACAAAATAACATGTTTTGTGTCGTGTTGTGCAGCTTGGTTGAAGAAAATGTTCCCGTCCCCATGTCGCATGTAAGCAGATTATTGCGTTCAGTAGACAGTAGATAGTGTATCCAGCGAATAAACACCGATGGTGCTCTCACACACGCAACGGTTTTAACCCGTATCTTATTGCGGTTTGTAACATCAAGCGATTTCGTTTGCTCGCTGTTGCGTGTTGCATCATGTTGCAACTTGGCAGCTGGGAGATGACGAAATTCTGTTTATGCTGATTGATTGAATCGACTTCATATTAGCTCTGCATAGTCGGACTAACTGCTTTTGTGAAGGCGTACTAACAGGGAAATTTATTATTCAATGTCGGTTATGCTGATCGCAGCCTTTGCGCTGCCCCTACAGTGGGGGGTTTACTAAATAAAGTGAAAGTAAAAATTAGACAACTACAACAGAATTTGATTGCATCCCGCACAGAATGTCTGCTTGTGTTGATGCCAGAAAATTATTAACCTTCAATTATTTTTTATTTGCCTTGAAAAAAGCATGGTGTGGTTCAAAATCGGTTGCTAATTACAACCTTTGAGCTGCCCTAACATTGGGGGAAATAAGATACACGGACAACATGCACTGTGGAAGCTATTTCACATTCAGTAAATTAAACGGGTGCGACAAATTTAAATTGCTAGGATGCAACACAGAATGCTTGCTTGCGTTGACAAAAATTATTAACTTTCAATGACTTGTTTATTTGCCTTCAAAAAGGCATTTTGATTTCCGAAACTGGATTTCCTGATGGCAATCATTATGCTGCCCCAACACGGGGGGAATAATGGCTGTCTGGCGACACACGCTGAGAAAAACCGCGCTGCTCCTGAGACGTGGTGACCAACCACAGGGCTAGTGCTGCTGCTGAGGAAGGACGACTGCTGTTGTCGCTGTCTGATGCTACGCTATGCCACAGTTGTGGCCGCTATACGCTGGCCTATCCACAGCCAAGCCACAGTTGTGGCCGCTTCCGCTATCGATGGTACCCACTGCTGCTAAGGGAGGACTGCTGTCGTCGCTGTTCAGAACTATTATGAGCGGCTCCGGCTGAAACAGGCTCTTATATAGGCCAAATAGCATGTTTTCAATTGCAAGGTATATGATTCTGTCGACCGTGCTTGGGAAGCAAGCATATAACGACCAATCAGGGGTCGAAATTTTCGTTTTGACAAGGCTTGACTATTTTCAATAGTACAATAGTGTGAATAATAAAATTACAATTATCTTATTTTGGGAAGAATCTTAGAAGATTTTCCAATCTATTGCTGCAAGAACGAAGGAAATCCATCGAATACTAATCGGTTTATTAGCATTTGAAATTGGACATATTTTTCACTTTTTTCGGTTTTAGATTTTCATTTCACATCCCTATGTAGCCGAACTTCCTGAGAGAAGTATTCTACTTCAAAAAAGAAGGGATCTACAATCACTCACGAAATTGTTGGTGGCACTCACCACCACACACAATACAAAATCGTGTCTACCACTTTAAACCAGATATGAGTAACCAATGATGGCCTGAAAAATGGCTGCTCTAACGTCCACGTTGTTTACCGAAACTTTTTCCACCGGTTTTTATACAAAGTAAGCTGCATACAGCTTTTGGTCTTATTATCTCTTTTAATTGCTAAGCTTAACTATGCGGTGTAGGGAACAAGGATAGAAAAGCAAGAAAGAGAGAGTGAGAGCGAGTGTGAGAGAAAGAAAGATAGACTACAAACGAGAGAGCGTAGAAAAAGCAACAAAAGAAATAAAAGTCAGTCGTATGATTAACATTTAGTGAGAAGGACGTTTTGATCATGGTTGGCAAAAATCCAGAAAATGGATGGACAAGACACTACAATGGCGCAGTCCGGTAAGTTGGAACCAGGTCCCTTGAGAGAGTTTGCAAGTTTAACTCCCTGTGAGGAGAAAAATTAGGTTCCTTGTTAGGAACTTTTATTCCCCTGAGAGGGTATAAGAAGTTTCCCTGTGAGGAAACGATAACCCTTGAGAGGGTATACGGTCTCCCTGTGAGGAGTTCAATTTGTTCCCTGTGAGGAGCTGCAATTCCCCTGAGAGGGTATCAGTAGTTTTCCTACGAGGAAACGTAGTATATTGTTTTGATCTCCCCGTGAGGAGCTTTATATTTATAGATTAGATAGACTACAAACGAGAGAGCTTATACAGATAAAACTGAAAGAAAGTATGGTGCGAGTGCATTCGTTCTTGATAAATGATGCTCTAATCTTTTTTCTCGAGAGCGCAAAATAGTGTACCTACGTGTTGGTGTTCGTAAAGGCTTAAGGTAACTACAGTACACAAGCAGTTCAGACCAGAAATGCCAGATATAAAAAAAATTAAGAAATTCATTATTGGAGTTAAATCACCGTACATCTAACACGTCCGACTCTAACATACGCTCGCCTGCCAGCACTGCAGTTGTCAGTCAACTAAGGACGTCTTGCTTTTCGTCTCTTTTTTAGCACGAAACATACACATTTGTACGAAGCGTTGCAAATGAAAGAATGTATACACGCAAAAAAAATTGTCAAGTGAGTTTTAAAACAGCAGATAAAAATGGTATATCAGTTGCTCTCATTTGACTGTCAAAAATATTTCGATTGATTTTCGATTGAACTTAAATTAAATTAAGTGGAAAGGGACATAAGGAAAGGTAATTCAGGTTGAAAACAGATGTGAGAATTATTCAAAAAACTAGACGTTGATAGATTCTAGTGTCATGTATTGCTTTTGGAAATATAGCACCAGGAAATTATAGATCAATGAACTAAAGTGCGACCGAATCAAATTTTGGATATGTGCGAGCAGTGTTTGCCACCAGGAACAAAATTGTGTAGCTACAGCATTGAAAAAATGTTGGGACAGTGGCAGATGTTGGGAAAGTTTACGCACTAAACCACAAACTCGCAGTTAACTACAAGATATGATGAATAATGTGTAGATAGCGGAGATCTACAATCAAAATGAGAAGCTGTTTACAAAGAACTATTGTGTAAGTACGGAAATTACAAAAATTTTGTTTTCTAATTCTCAATGAAGAGTAGGCGTAAGGGAGGATGTAGGGAACAAGGATAGAAAAGCAAGAAAGAGAGAGAGAGAGAGAGAGAGAGAGAGAGAGAGAGAGAGAGAGCGAGTGTGAGAGAAAGAAAGATAGACTACAAACGAGAGAGCGTAGAAAAAGCAACAAAAGAAATAAAAGTCAGTCGTATGATTAACATTTAGTGAGAAGGACGTTTTGATCATGGTTGGCAAAAATCCAGAAAATGGATGGACAAGACACTACATGCGGTATAACACTACGGAAGTTTCACTTGTTCAAAACTGGCGGTCCGGAGCAAGCTCAACGGACCGCTCTCGTACACGCCTTCGCAATATACCAACTGTTAGAAGGCAGCAATTCGTAATACCTGATGCTGCAGGTAGCAAATACCCAAAGTAACAACTTTCTTGTAATTGATGTTCTCCTCAGCAATAATGCTGGCGAAACACAAATCGTTGACTTCTTGTTCGAGTGCTACGCCACCCGGACACAACAGGCACTAGAGACAATAGAATTCTCTGATAACGCTTACTGCTAGACGATGTGAATTTGCGGAGCAAACAAGAGACCGAACCGATCGCAGAGAACGATAAGACCGAACTGTATTCATTTTGATTATTGAATGTTTACGTAATATTGCACAAATTCTGGCAAAATTTTATCCGCTTATGTGCTCGCACGTAACACGTTTGCATAAATTTGTACGAAGAAAAATGCCGGCCAAATCGGTCATGAGGATGATAGCTGTGTTATCGAAACTCGGCAACGAGGAAAATTTATGCCGAGATGTCAGTCATATTTTTGTTGACCTCGGCATCAACAGTATTTAACGATAAATTCGACAAAATTTTCAGACGAGATTCATCAAGCTTAGTTTTTTTCGGTAAAGTCTCGGCAAAATAATCTAACGACTTTCGGCAACCGGCACGTTACCGAGGAAATTTGGATATTTATCAGTCGAGCTCGAGATCCAGTTTTAAGTGTGTAAACACCGTGTACACGCTGCTGAACATAACAGCGAGCCGTCTAGTTCATAGTTCAGGCATGCCAGATGTGTAGTTTCGTCTGCACTTTACAACTGTAGAGTTTTGAACTGTGTGAATCAAGTGTGAGAAATGCGAGAAATGCATACTTACATTACTTTTCAAACTCTCTGCACAAAAAATGAATAGGTTTTCAATTTAATACAGTTCTCATGCCTGCTTAAGGTATTTTTTATATTTTAAGCTGTTTGAAAAAAAAAATTAGTAACTTTTTGAATGTTTCTTAATTTCTGGCATCGCTGTTAAGGATAAATATCTTTGTTTTGAAATCGAATTTGCAAAACATTACTACAGCAGCAGAAATAAAGTTTGCATCACTCTGGTGTTATAAGAAAAATCGATACGCTATCAGTGTTGTGTAGTTTTTTCTACCAGACAATATTTGGATATTAGTGGCATATTTCTATATTCCATATCTCTGCTTTGGTAATGCTCTATGATGGAAAAAGTAATCGAACTAAATGGTTCCAGCGACAGTAGCAGCTCGACGGCGATAGAGCCCGATGAGGTCAACAAATCACTAATTTCTTTCGAAGCAGATCGCAGCTTCGAAGAATATTGCGATGAAAACACCCGTTTGGTCGACATCAAGGGTCATGCCGGAGAAAATGGAAGCATGGTGGATCCGATACCTGCAGGGAAAAGTATTGCTTTCGTACAGCCAAACAACCATCGAAGATCCGATGAACCAACGGAGCTCAGCTTTGAGAAATGTAGGTTGAAAATTATTTATGTTTAACTTAATATCAAACAATATTAATTTGCAGTTCCCGAGAATCACGAAGAAAAATTGAAACGCATTAAAATCGAAAACGCTTTGGATGATCCAGCTACCACTCAGAATGATTGGCGGAAGTTCGCCAAATCTGAATATGGCCTCATTAATGGTTAGTACAGTCACTAGCTTGCCTTAGGCAATCTTAGTAGCAACCTCTTAAAACAAGATATGTGAAAGTGAATATTTTGGTTTAATATTTGCTGTTTGTATACATGCACCTGCTTGTTGTGAAGAGCAGCGAAAGCAAAATTGCTGTGCTACTGCTTGGGGTCTTTTTTGAACCTTTTCTAGCTATCGAAGCGTGACGGCGACGAGAGCTGCGTGTTGCACAATCACTTTTTGATTGCACCTCGTCTTGCGCTACGATGGTGAATGAATTTTATCGATGCTGTGCCTTCGAAAATTTTTAATTAACGTGAAGTAAAATATCTAACTAACTAAATAAGTTTCAATTTAAGCTAAATCCAAAAAATCATGAAAATAAGACGAATTTCGTTAATACTAACCCTGAAAATTGCAAATACAATTATTATTAGAGTATACGAGGATCAAATGTAATATGACTAAAACTATTGAAACAAATATTTGACAGTTTAGTTCTGTCGCGCTATTAAAATGAAATTATTGTACTGTCAATGAAAATTACTATTTTGTTGATGCATGTCAGCTAATTCTTTATTTCAGACGATTTACGGCGCAAGGTATGGCCGCTACTTATCGGTGTTAATCCGAACCAAGTCGACCCTGCTCCATCGCTTGCAGAACTAAACAACCATCCCGAGTATAACCAGGTGGTTCTTGATGTAAACCGTTCTCTAAAGCGCTTTCCTCCTGGTATACCATACGAACAGCGTGTCGCTCTGCAGGACCAACTAACGGTATTGATTCTTCGGGTGATCATCAAGTATCCTCATCTGAAGTATTATCAAGTATGTTTTTGAATGATTTTTGTAGGGATGTTTTAAACTCAGCAAATATATTTTTCAAGGGTTATCATGATGTAGCAATTACGTTCCTGTTGGTTGTTGGTGAAGAAGTTGCTTTTCATGTCATGGAGATTCTGTCGACAAACCACCTTGTTGAATGCATGCAAGAAACAATGGAACCAACCCAAAAACGACTGATGTTTATTTATCCCTTGATTAGAAAAGAGAATCCCGTTCTGTGCGATTTCCTTGAGCGGTGCGACAAATGTTCACATAATTCCGGGGCTGTATTATATATATGTTTTTTTTTTTATTACAGATCAACTGTTGGGACATTGTTTGCACTGCCGTGGTACCTAACGTGGTTTGGACACAGCCTAAATTCCTACAGATCTGTAGTTCGGTTATATGACTACTTCCTTGCATCGGATTTTCTTTTGCCTATATATGTTACTTCGGCTATTGTATTGTATAGGCAAAACGAGATATTTCAAGAGGATTGCGATATGGCATCTTTACACTGCTTACTATCTCAAGTGAGTATTTCTTCTTAGCAAATTAGCATATAATCGGAACTAATTCTTTTTTCTAGCTACCAGAAGATTTACCCTTTGAATATCTTCTGCAAAATGCTGAAGAGTTGTATAGGAAGTATCCACCTAAACGAGTCGAGAAGGACGTCGAAAATATGATTGCTAACGAGTATGTTCATGACCGTTCTAGGTGAAATATTTTTTACAAAACATGTTATATTTATTGTAGAAAAGTGTTACGGCTAAAAGAAGAGCGAGAGCGTCAACGACGGAAGGCTTATGGAGTTGCCAAGCCTAGTCATCATTCGTTCATCGGTCGATTGCTGCCGCATTTGCAGGTGACCCGTCGATCCGTGTTTATGACCACTGCATTTTCCATCCTAGTTGGATTCTGCGCGTATTACTATCGAGCCCACTTGATGCCCCTGTCCGCAGCAGTTAGATGAGGTGAATTTTTCCGACGGATTCCGTCGTCTTTTACCGTCATTGCTGGTCCGTTGAATGCATTAGATTGGAGCAGCCAGCGGGTACAGTAGATAGCGTTCCATTCGAAAACATAAAGTGTGGCCAAATTTGAATTGCTTGATCTTTCGATTACCGAAAACCGATTGTACTTTTATATATACAATGTGATTATTTCTGCTCATAGCGATCATAAATTCAAACGTAACATCATCTATTTCATTCGTTCATTTTGTAAATAGTGAGTGTTCATCAATATGTTATGCGTCGCACTGCTATGAGATTTCGAGGGCAAATGGTTTGTATTTAGAGATGATGATTAGTTGTAGATTTGATTGATGGGATATCCTTTAGGATTAAGTCAAAGCACTGTTATCAAATTAAATCATTGAAAATGTATATTATTTTATTACTATTCAATATAAGTCATATAAAGGAAATAAAAGAACAATTGTAACACAATTGATCATTATTCAACAATCAAATATTGGTTTTTGAATGATCATTGATACATCTTCAGGATAAGTTGCGACGAATTTAAATGGATATGATTTAAATACTCCACACGCATTGGTCAGATTTCGCATTGCTTTTCCAATTCCATTTTTTCCCTTTCTTTAAAACCCTTTGTAATAGTGAATTGCGGTTGCAATAAAAGTCAGGAAAATTGCCTCAGTCAAATGATTACCCTTTTTTTTCGACATAGTTCAACCACGGACTAACAGACGTAACACTGGAACCTAGCTCCATCGCCACAAAAAAACGTTCATTTCAAATTTTCAATCGAATAACAGTTGTCGCGCGAAAATGTCGTCTGAGGCGCTGTCATGCAATCTCATACATATTTTGTAGTTCCCCATTTGACACATGCAGTAACGCTGGCGCTGATGTCGAAATACATGATGCAGCGCGAACACGACAGTAGATGGTGCTAGTGTTACTAACGTAAAGTACTGGAATCATCCAAACGATGATTTTATTGAAAAATTATTCGACGTGTTATGTCTGTTAGTCTGTGGTTCAACCACTACAAAAATGATCCTCTGTAACGCCTATTTTACCTTACGCGCATAGTTGTCTCATGTTACAATTTCCATTTTTTTTAACATCAGTCTACTCTCATTTCTAAGTTCGTTTTTTCACCTATCGACGATTTTCTACGCATGTGTGTGATTTTTTGCTTAAATTCGTCTCATTAAGCTCTAATTCGCATATTCAGTATTTGAGTAGTACTACATTAGTACTGCAGCGTTCTCCTTACAATGTTCACTTTACTCGACCATCGAAGTGCGCCACACTTCAATGGTCGTTTGAACCGACATATCACAGACTAACAGACATAACTCTTCGAACAAATTTTCAATCAAATCATCGTTCGGACAGTTCCAGTACTTTACGTTAGTAACACTAACACCATCTGCTGTGGGTTTCGCGCTGCGTCATGTATTTTGACATCAGCGCTAGCGTTACTGCATGTGTCAAATGGGCAACCACAAAATATGTATGACCTAAGACAAGACGCTGGTCACCGTTACATGCAACCAATTTGAACCGGCTGCTGATTGGCTGAATCCGATAACGCAATCGCTACGTAGAAAATACAACGAGGTTACTTTTCACTGTAAACCAGTGATGCTGGAGAGTCATAATTTAGCTATTATAATTGTTCATAAATAATGATGCAAAAGTATGCAAGGTACATGATATTACCGAGTAATGTATTTCACTGTTATAACTTTAAAAATGCATTGATTAATCGTTTTTTACTATTTTGGTTGAAGTTCAAGAAACTTAGAAAGAAAAAATTTGGGTACCAAGAAACTTAGGAAGAAAAAATTTGTTAGCAGAAGTATGCTTTATTGAACATGAAATAATAAATAAAAATTTAGTATTACTCGCCTATATATTGCAATTTTAATTTGTTTTATTTTCATTGACCTGCAGAAGTTGTTAAAAATAATCATTCTGGCATCAACAGTATGGAACGCTCAAAAAAATTTCGACGGGGATGACGGCCGTCATGAAAAGAAAAATAAGAAGCCAGCTGTCGCGTCTTGTCTTAGGCTATTGACATACTGAGGCGTCAAATGAAGCGAAGCAATAAGCGTCGCAAAAGCGTCCGAGCTACTTCTTCGAACGTCTATATGAAACGCTCAAACCGGTCATATTCAAGCGGCAACGACGCGTCGGTAGAGGCGGCGAAACAGAACGAGTAGTGTTTTGACGCGCGTATACTTACGCGGTAATACCTTGTTCAGACAAAATCTTCATCGCGAGGTGCTTCACATTTGCTTTGTTTTGGTTTGGTAATTGAAAAAAAAAAAGCAAATAGAATACATTTTAGGTTAACAAAATGTTAAAATGTATAAAAAATGTTAGTGCAGTAATACCATGTTCAGACTAAACCTGATATCGCCAGGTGCTTTTTATTCGTTTTATTTTGGTATTAAATATAGAAAATATCGGGAAAATTTCTCAGGTCGTCAGGAAAATCACACTGGTATTTTTGATTGATATTGCATGCCTAACATACTGAACAGATATCATAAACTAGTTGAACGTTTCTTGGGGTCAGCGGGTTTAAAATTTAGAATAATTTCTTATATTTTTTACTACGTCTGTAGCGCAACTGACTTAAGAAATATTATTTTACTTCATAAAAAAATCTCTATGTTTACTAAAAACGTGATTTACTGTGCTTGAAGCAGCAAACAAATCTTCAATGGAAGAATTCATATTTCCTTTAAACGAAACCGCTGCTGGGATCTAGGAATATGACAACACAACTCATTTGCATCGCTCGCTCCAGTATGTCATAGAAAGCTTCACTCAACGCTTCTGCTTATTCCGCTTCTCAAACGCTCAACGCTTCGCTTAATTTGACGCCTCAGTATGTCAGTAGCCTTAGGTCGCGTCTTGTTTTAGATATCGATAACTTTGAATATCGATGTGTTACAAGCTTACAAGGATAATGGCGCGCATTTTAGTGTAGTGCGTATTAAAGGAATTCAATTTGCTGTTTCTTCCCTACAAATTATATATTTAAACATGGCATCTCGTGCCAAGAGAGGTGCTGCAAAGTCTACTGTGGTGAGTGCAGTCAAATATTTCATAGCCGTTAATAATACAAAAAGTTTGATTTGAAATACGCTTTGAGTATCAAATACAAAATTCAGAAAAGATTAGGATAATCCAAAGGTTCAGCATACAATTCAAATTATCAATACAAAAAACATGTTTTGCAGGAACCTGTTCCAGTAAAAAAACGTGCTTCAAAAGAACCGCCAGCAGAGAACGGTGCAACCATTTTCATCGAACACTGCAAATCATGACAAGTGTTCAAGCGCAAGGCTGCACAAGTATACGAAGAGTTGTGCGAGCTTGCGCCGGGACAATTGTCCGGATTAGTGCTGAATGAAGGTGAGAAACCGCGTCGAGGTGCATTTGAGATTTCCGTGGCCAAAACAAAAGATGCGGAAAAAGTTCTGGTGTGGTCCGGTTTGAAGAAAGGACCTCCTAGGAAGGATAAATTTCCAGAGGCGAAACAGATACTTTCCGATGTGCTTAAAGTCGTGAATTAGTTTATATTGTACAATTAAGCAGCTGGATATTTCAGCAATTCTTTAATTCTTCCGATAGTTATCTAGAATTTGCCGTATGACGATGCAAATTTAAACCTGAAATGGAAATTTGCGTGTGAAGTTTGCAAGTTTTAGTACAACATTAAAGAAGTTTCGGGAATGATGAGCACAGTACAGATACTAAAATAAAAGACTTGTTTCACCTAGCTTTTTTCTTCTATACTGAGCAAAAGAAACTTATCGTAGAACGTAATCTTCAGGGTAATCCATAATTTTGGGGAAGTTTTTGACCTGCTCCTGGTCAATCAAGTCCAATCGTTCCGGCACTCGCCTTGGTTGACGTATTTGATTGGTAACATTCTCTAAAATTTCCTTCGAAACGTTAGCATCCTTAAAAAGGTGCAGTCTCTGCATTGTATGCCTTCGCTGAAGATTTCCGTGCATCGCTCGGTAAATAGCTTTTTTCATTATCTGTAAAAAGAGAACGAGGATTTGAGCATTGTCAAAATTTCGATATTGCGAGGTTATACTGATTATAAATGTTAATTTCTTACAATAGTAGGATCTTTCTCATGCAGTTCCCAAGCCAACGTCCAGGAAGCTCCGCCAGCATATCCAGTATGATGAAAATAGACACGTTTTTTCCACTCGTCGCCCGGCAATGCAATGTCCGCAGTGTTGATTACTACTACATGATCACCACAATCATCTATGGATGAGATTAATTACGTGTTGTTTATGTAGCGTTTGTTTCCAAATACCCAATAGTAAACTCTATATCTTCCATTGCATGTCAACAGCATATTAGCAAATTTTATTTTTATGTATCCGGATTTAGTGAAAAAAGTGTTATATTTTCGAATAAGCTAAATTAAGAAGTGTTCGAATTTGGAATGAATGTTTTCCCTCGCACGAATTTGATACGGTCGTCAGCAATATAAGTGTATATGTAACTTACTCATAGGATGATATATTGGTTTATGCAGTCCCATCAAATGTTTTCGAATCAAACTTGCAGATTCAAACGGGTTTTGCCAGGTGCAATCGTAGATATGCCAGACACGAGCAAACGTTGCCCATTGCTGGAAATAAAATTTATGTAATCGATAACTAAAAACAACTGTTTGAACTAACTTACTTGAACCCTTTTTATTGCCGACATTTAGGAAAAAGTGACTTTTTACCAGCTGTATGTTTCTTATTACCCTCTATATTGGATAATCTAACAACCAAACATCATGTATTAACTTAAAAACAATAATGTAAACGCACGTGAAAGGAAGATCTACTGCTAAAATCTATACAAAACCTTACAAAACAATAAGGATAACAAAAATTGACAATCTGCACGTTTACGTGGTTTTAATCTAAACAGAGTAAAAAAAATTTCTCCACACTCAAAGAAATCGACACGACATTATAAAGTGTTTTGCACTTGATTTCGCCCTACTGGTCAAAACATATAGAATTCATATGCGAAACACTTTAGAATTATTTATCGTGCAACACCTCATTTCCAAAAGGAAAACACTTTCAATTCTCGTGTTATGACATATCTCGCTAAACATGTGAAAAGGGCCCATGTGCCATATGTAAACAAGCCACAATTTCACGTTTTTCAATGAATACAAGCTTAATCTACTCGTACAAATAAGATTTTTTGATAAAAAGTGAATTCTTTTAGCAATAAATCTTATTTACTTCTCTGTTGAAGAAGCCTGTAAAGCAAACAAAAAAATTTAATTAATTTAATTGTATTAATCAATGTTTAAGTAAACAAATACTTGCCTCTAGCGTAAAGATGCTTTCATCAGAATCTCTGTGATCTTGTGCTAGAAGAACGAAATAAGATTAGAATTGGATTCTTTTACGTGACATAAATAACTTACCTTGCAAACATTTACAAATTTAGTCCGGAAAATCGTCGAGCTTCTAAGCCGTATGACACTCGCTGACTTTTCATCTGTCGCCATTTTTCTACTTTTCATCACAAACGGCACTTCATTTGACACATAAAAACAAAACAAATCAACTGAAAGTGTTTCGCACATGATAGTCACTGTGATGAAACAGTGGGGCAGATTCAAGTGCAATTCACTTGAAAGGGATGTTGGAATCATACGTAAATGAAGTGCGGCTCATGGATGTAAGTTGATGTGTGCGACAACTTGAAACGAAAGTGAAAAATGATTGAATTCGATAAAAAAAATTCTTCGAAGAACAATACGGAGTTATTTTCATATCCAATTGATGAAACACTTGGATGGAGCGTGCGCAGTTTTTTCAGTGCACTCTTGAAAAAAAAATTAAAACTAGAGATACTCAGAGAGAGAGATAAGCGATGAAAAAAGCTGCCAATTTGGCAACTAGGTCTCACATGTCAGGGGTGCCAGATCTCTTCTCAAAGCGCAATGTTGACTAACTTTTTCATTCGACTCGTAGCAGGGGGCTCTTGTGGCTGTCAAACTCCATACATTTTTTATCTACCACTGATTGATTCTGGTACCAGCGATTCTGGTACCCGCTTTTTGGTTGGTTTGCCCTAAAACAGTTGAAATAGAGTTAACGTCCCATAACTGTTCATTGACTTATTCTCGAAAAAATTCCTTTATAGATGTGAAAAATCAAGACTCAACGATTGTTTTCAATACAATGTGCACTTTCGATGAATAAGATATTTTGTGTAAGCATTTTAAATGTAATTTCGACACCATGATGAATTCATGATTGGTAGGCAAAATTTTGACGTTTATACTCCCCTGACACGTATAGCTAATTTTGACGGTGAAAGTCCTGGGGAATAATGAAGTGCATCACAAAAGCCTTGAAAGTGTTAAATTTTATATTTAGGTTAAATGTTATATACTTTGATCATAATTGATCATTATTTTGTTGACCATACAAAAGGTTTGTGAACCACCAGTTAAAAATCACTGTGATAAAGCAACTTTGGAGCATTCTCAATTTCATTGTTTAGTAAAAGAACATGAAAATCGTGTGAAAACAAAAATATTCTTTATTGTACCTGATATCAATACCTCTCAATGTGTTACCTTTCCTTGTTCGTTTGGCTCGGATTTTGACATGTTCGTTTGACTTACAACATTCTCTTCGCATATCTCATGAATTATGTATTGTGAGCAGGGTTGATATTCGTTGACACTCTTGAAAGAATGTGAAAAAGAATGTGAAAAAAAGCATCCATATACGTTATTTTTTTACAATCCTTTCAGAGTTCTCCCTCCCCGCTTTTTGCATGGAAGTGAACTGTCAAAACACCTCATTATATTTCAAGGGATGGAAGCAAGACAACAAAATCAGTTTATCAGTTAACGAAGATCGTCAAGGCATCGGTCAGTGTCAGTGAAAAAGTGTTTCGGTGAGGTTCATTTTGGTTGAGTGGACTGTATGTTTTTCTTTTTCGCTTTGAAGTGAAGATCATTTGGTTGGATTTGTCGTCAAATTTTATTCCGTAACCGTGAAAGATGCGCGCGATCTATTTCATCTGAGTATAACAGCACGTTACTAGGACGAAAATCTAGTGTATCTGAAAGAGTGCTGCGATCGTTGGAAGTAAAAATTGAAAATGATTGGCTGTAATTTTCGAAAAATTTTGCTGGGGAAAATGACTTTTATCAGCACTGATTGTGAGTTTCACTGAAACTTAATTCGCCGCTTTGAACTAGAGAATACTCAGAGAGAGAGAGAGAGAGAGAGAGATAAGCGATGAAAAAACCGCCATTTTGGCAACTAGGTTTCACATGTCAGAGGTGCCAGATCTTTTCTCAAGACGCAATGTTGACTAATAGCAAATTTCTTTATTCCACGGTGTGCGGGCAAAACTGCCGAGGAATAATGAAACTTCATTGCTATTCAAGATGCAAGTAAGAAAGAGATGCCAGATAATTGTTTACGAACTTAGCACGTGCGGTGGTGGGTTGAAGCTGACAAATTTTACAGTGCGCTTCGGGCAGCACGCCAGGCCAAAACTGGGTCAAAATCGAGCGGATAAAAAAGGGTTTTGACAGCAGTTAGTACGCTTCCAGGTCAAAACGAGGTGATCTGGTGGAATAAAGAAATTCGCTTTAAATTTTTCATTCGACTCGTGTAGAGATGAGTGACTTTTCACCTACGCACACTAGTAAACGTGTAAATCCGTGTAAAGTTGCTTATGTTTCCTCCAAAGTGCAAATCATCGCATCTCGTTGCATCGACTTTTATCACTTTTTACCATTTTTGGTCGATTGTGTTCAGCAGCTTCTTCCAATTTCTAATCACGAATGAAAACATTTATTCAGAAACAAGTTTAAAACGCATAATTAGTGTTCAACTGAATATTTGTCCAGCTGCTAAAAACATAGCATTGCAGACAAAACAGCTATTTGTAAACATTTTCCTCACCTATAATGGCACTAACACATTCGTACGTAAATAGGTCTATAACTGATGGTGACGGTGGAAGTAAGTACTAGGGCAATAAAAAGGTGCATCACAAAAACCTTGAAGGTGTTAAATTTTATGTTTATATTTAATTTTATATACTTTCACCATAATTGATCATTATTTTGTAGATCATACAAAAGGTTTGTGAACCACCAGTTAAAAATCACTGTGATAAACCAATTTTGGAGCATTCTAAATTGATTGTTTGGCAAGAAAACATGAACAACGTTTGAAAAAACTTGTGGCTCACAAGATTCTCTTCGCTTATCTCTTCCTCTGTATTGCTACTATGAACCGCAACTCTACACTCAAAATATTTTTTACATTATTGTCACGTGAAATTTCCTGTACTTATTCATTTTCTGTTATTTAGCATGATTTATGTGGCATACATAACATCTATGTGAAAATCACATGCATACTATGTTTTATCACGTAGCATCTACGTGTCATTAGATGTCATTAGAAAAAGTACCGCGTGAACTCTCTGTTCGAAAACATACAGAAATCAAAATGGCGAAGATGTTGTCTGATTCAGTCTCTGAACATGAAATCTAACTTCCCGATGGCTTGCCAATAAGTGAGCTATTGAAAAACCAGAAGAATTTGATATCGAGTCTTGAGCTTACGAATTTCACACAACACATAGGAGTTACCTGAACATAAACAGTTGCAGCTAACAGTGAATGTCGTCGCCAAATGTCGTAATATTTATCAGTTTTTATGTCGTTTAATTCATTTACGAATTGACGATTATGCATGCCCGTGAGATTTATCAAGTCGGGTTTTTCGTTCCGTGTATTCAATGGTGCATGACGTGTTTTAATAGCTTGTGAAGTTTTTTCATATTTTTTACGTTGTTTGTGTTTTTTTTCTGTTACCGTTATCCGTGCTAAGCGCTTGAACCACATCCCTGTCACGAACGTCATCCCCATTCATTTCGCTTGAAGCCGTTTTTCTCTGGCTCGATTATACGTCAAAAAGCTGTCAGTGCTTGCGAAACAGCCGATTAAGCACCGTCCATGCCAGATCAACTGTTGCTGCAAGTGGTGTGAAGAAATGCAGGAAGCGAAAAACGATTGTTTTGTTTTGAACGTTTTATGGATTTTGTGCAGAAGATAAATGGTCACGTTCAAACATGTTTCAACACGATCCGGATAGCCCTACATTCAATATAGTTAGAAGCACGCGAAAAATCCGTACTGTAACACATGCGGCACAATGAACAGAGCTTATGACCATATTTCCAACAGTAGCGCCATCATCATCGGCGGCAGCTTCAGGAAACTGTTGCCATGACATCGGTCTGGCTTGAACATCTTTTATACCACCCAATATCAGTGAACTCATTTACCGCTCCGCAGTGTAGTGATTTTAGTCATTTAACTTGCAAGGTTTTCCCGCTCAAATAGTTTGTTTACCTATTCGGCTCTATTCTTAAGCCACTCGCCTTTGTATTTGTTTATCCGGATTAAGGGCATCATCACACGAGTTCCAGTTTGTTTCATCATTTACACGCCAATCTATCTTTACTCATTTATCGGGTCATTATGACTGATTTGGCTGCCTGTGACCGTTGTGCCAAATCTGTAAAGAAGGAAGATGAACTGTTGAAATGCATGGGTTTTTGCGATCAAATCTGCCACATCCGCTGTGCTGGTCTTAACGGGCCGTTCATTAAGGTCGTCCGTGAAAAACACAACCTGTTTTGGATGTGCGATGAGTGTGTAAAATTGATGAAATACACCCGATTTAAAAATGTTGTTTCTTCCTTCGGGAGTGTGGTTGCCTCAGTCCTCGGCGATCAATTGCAGAGTTTCTCGGAGCTTAAAGATGAAATCGCTAAGAACAACCAACATGTAGCTAAACTTGCCGATAAGGTAAACTCAGCTACCCCGGTGCGAATACCAAATCGAGACCGTCCTGCTAAGCGTCGTCGTGGCGAGCCAGAGTCTCCAAACGAACCTGCGGTTGGTACCAGACACGTCGAAAATCAAGAGAGGCTTGTAGCTAAAACTCCACCTAATTTGTTTTGGGTGTACCTTTCACGTTTTCATCCCACCGTGACAATTGATGTCGTTGAAAAACTGGTCAGAGATGGTTTAGAGACACAAGACGCAACTAAAGTCGTCCCTCGGGTGAAAAAAGGTACCGACCTTCAGTCTCTTAACTTTGTCTCGTTCAAGGTCGGCGTCCCTCCGGAACATAAAGCCACTGCTTTGAGACCCGGTACATGGCCACTGGGGATTGTTTTTAGAGAATTCTCCGACACGCGAGCCAATTCTACTGTTTGGTCACCTCCCACCGCTTCCGTTTTTCTAGCCACTCCGGTGACTGTTCCTAACGACAACATTGCTACTGGAACCGCATCTGCTACCTCAGTAGCACAAGCTGCACCCGCCCCTTTTGGTGCAACTGCGTCAGATGCTGGTTTATCGGAAACTCCCGCAACAGTGGATCTTTGATCAATCACGCTCCATCATCACCGGGACGAAACGTTAACAGCATCATGGAAGTTCCTGACCCCACCGCCGCAGTTGAGCATTTCCCGCCAGCGTTCATCAGTCGTCCTGGTCCTGCGTGCGGGCTAGGGGAACGGAACTTCCAGACTGCTTTCTGCGGCAAGTATAAATCTGTCCACAATCATTCGAATGCTGATGCGCTCCGTGCTTCTAGCCGACCGACTGCCGACCCACTGCTTCGAGACGACCAATTTTCCGACTCCCACCAGCATGACAGTACTTATTAGGACAAGACCGAGACCTTCTCCAACTGACATATCACGTAACATTACACCGGACGCATCGATGTTGGCATTATGGATGCCTCTAACCTCCCCGCCGCAGTCGAGCCAATCCAGCCAGCGATCACCAGCCGTCCCGGTCCTGCGTGCGGATGCGAGGGACGAGGCATCCAAAACCCCAGAACAGGCAAGTGCGAAAACGCTAATTCCAGACCTCCCATTGATCCGCTACCCGCTTTCAGTCCGTCGACCAATCCGATGACAAATATCCTCCTTTACTACCAAAACGCGAGTGGTATCAACGCCAGTGTCTCCGACTACCTACTGGCTTGTGCTGACAGTCCATACGATATCATTGTACTGACCGAATCCTGGCTCGACAATCGTTCACTTTCGCGGCAAATCTTCGGGCCCAACTATGAAGTCTTCCGTTGTGACCGGAGCTCAAGAAATAGCCGTAAAACTTCAGGTGGTGGAGTTTTGATCGCAGTTCACCGCCAACTTAGTGCCTCTATCCTCGAGCGCGACGAGTGGTCGACTGCTGAGCAGGTGTGGGTGACAATCAAACTCTCGGATCGCACATTATACTTGTGTGCCATCTACATTCCTCCCGATCGGACTCGTGATTTAGATCTGATTCGCGTACACATGTCTTCGATTAATACCATTATTTCGATGACGTACGCTGTCGATGATGTGGTTGTTTTGGGTGATTTCAATTTGCCCGGCATTATTTGGCGAGTGTCGCCGAAACCCCCCGTTGCGGCGAAAAGGGGTGTGAACAACAAACCGTTTCATATCGAGCGAAAAGGGCCGAGCGAACAAAATGACAATCAGGATCTAAACATCCGTAAACGTCATCATTTTTTATCAGTTTCGATAGCAAGTGAAACCGCATATCAGTCGCGAGTTAATCAAACTTTGTATATTTAAACAAATAGTCGTTCCACAGTCCGGAACAAAAATTAGCAGCATAAATTCATTACGGCTCACCACGTAGTAAGTGGTATATATATATAAAGCAGGTTATAAGGCAAAGGTACGTTGTTGAAAATAGTTATAAATTATACTTATTTGTAACTTAACCTAAAACACACAGGAAATACTTACCGCTAATCGTTGTTCATCGCTGGTGGACCTGAAAAGAGAAGAAATAGGTTTCCTGAAAGGTAGAAGGGATTAATAAAAAGATTTCGGATATAAAAACCAAGAAACACTGAATAAGTAAGAAACATTATAAATATAGTTAACACTTCGTTAGAATTTAAAATATATTACAGCTTTGTAGCTGCTAAGTAAGCAACTAAAAAGACGGTGTTTGTTTCGACGTCGGGAACATTCTACAAAGTTATTCATCCTGAGTTGGATGATTCGTTACCCGTCGGAGGTTGCCGTTTCGGATACCACTTGGAAGAGGATTTTTTCAACGATTTACTACTGACAGGTTGGAGTGCAGCATCGAGTACGAAGTCGAAGTACAGTAAATAAAGTCAGTACACTATTTTATTCTGTCATCATCGTCGGTCGCGAGCTGCTGAATATAAGGATAGTAAATAAACATAGTTAGCTGTTAGGAGAATAGGCCCGCTCTCGAAATGTCAGACTTTAACGATAATTTACCCGGGGATGCGGCTTCCGTTACCAACGCAAAATATTGCAAAAAGTGCGATCGTATCGACGTGCAAGAAGGTATGGTGTGTTGCGACGTTTGTGATTCTTGGGTACACTTCCAGTGCGCGGGTGTGAGTGAATCTATCGCCGAACCGGATAGGAGTTGGAAGTGCAGTGATTGCATGGCAAACTGGGATGCAGCATCAAAGTCTGCTGTATCGTTCAATGAATCGTCGGTCAGCAAGAGCAGTAGGGTGTCACAGAAACTGCAGCTAAGTTTACAACTTCTCGAGGAGCAACAGAAGTTAAAGAAAAAGCGTATGGAAGAAGAGCGACGCATACGCAGGCTGGAAGAAGAAATAAGAATGAAACAGATTGACGACGAACAAGAATACTTGAGGCAAAAGTACGCTTTGCTGATGCAAATAGGAGAGGAAAAGGAATCGTGCAGTAGAAAAAGCGAAGTTAGTGTAAAGATTAGACGCGAGATGATGGAACAATGGCTCGCAACGGAGACCCAAAAGCATGCAGTAGGACAGTCGAAGCCATCTGCGTCTGGATTAAAGGGTACCTTGCCAGTTTCTGCCATCGGTGCAGTGACTTCGAACAATATGGTTCCACTCAACCAGGGTATGGTTTTGCTAGATCCAACGATTCAAATTCCCGGAGGTGGTGTTACAGCTCTAGCGAAATCTTACGAGTCGTTGGTAGTACCAACGATGTCCACAAGTACATCAAACAAAGCATCGGCTAATTCAACGATTCCAGTGACAGTAATGACGAGTGCGGGTGGAATTTTAGTCACTTCTGTTACTACAGCTCCAATCATGTCTTCGTTGATAGTTTCGATGGTGCCAACCGTGCAGTCAGTTCCTAGACAAACGGTGACGGGAATTCAACATCCGGTGCCGTTTTATTCAAATTCAGGAGCGAACGCAATAGGCTCAAGTATAACCGGTTTGATTACTTCTAACCCAGCACCGGCGGCGCACGGAAATTGCCCTGTCTTACCACCGATTAACCCAATGCAGTATTCAATAGCTTCTAATGGTCCTCCACAGTTGCCTTCAACCACTATCTCTGCAAGTCTGTTTCCGGGAATTCAAAGCTACCCAAACGCCTTCCCCGGTTATCCAGTATTATTTCCGTATACTGGACCATCTGTAGTACCGACATCTATGGTGGTCGATGGGGCTGGGATTAACCATTTAGTTGGTCCGTTGGGACCAACGTCGGCTAATGTTTTTCCGGGAATTCAAACCCATCCGGGACCAATCGAAGGAAATAGAGTTAACCCTTCAGTCGCATTGTCAGGACCGACCAATGCGCAACTGGCAGCTCGGCAAGTAATGCCCCGAGACTTACCGAAGTTCGTCGGAGAGCCCGAACAATGGCCTATTTTTTATAGTTCCTTCAAGAACACGGCTGAAGTCTGTGGATATACGGAAGCAGAGAATCTGGCCAGACTGCAGCTTAGCTTAGGAGGTTCCGCCTTGGAGGCAGTTAGAAGTCGCCTATTGCTACCCGCGTCTGTGCCATACGTAATGGAAACTTTACAAAAATTGTACGGAAGGCCAGAGATATTAATCAGTTCTCTACTAACCAAAGTGAGAAGCGTTCCTCCACCAAAGGCGGATAACTTAAGCACTATTGTGGCTTACGGATTGGTGATTCAAAACCTCGTCGATCATATTATATTGACTGATCAACAGGCGCACTTGTCGAACCCGATGCTGCTCCAGGAGCTGATCGATAAATTACCTGCCTCGCTGAAATTGCAGTGGGAAGCGTTCAAGCAGGCACACCTGCACGTTAACCTTGCGACGTTTAATACCTTTATGTCGGGCTTAGTAAATTTGGCGTCGGAGCTGAGTGTCGGAGTAGAGTCTGCGCAAAATTACAGCAAGCAGCATAAGGCGGAAAAGTTTAAGCCAAAGGAGAAGTTGTTCACTCACGCGAACGAGCTTCCCACATCAACGAAGGAAAACACAGTTGGGGAGATCTCATCTAAGCCTTGTTCGTTTTGCGAGAAGAATAGTCATCAGATTCTGAACTGCGTCAGTTTCAAATCGTTGGACATTGGTGGTCGTTGGAAGGCAATACGACAAAAGAATTTATGCCGGTTGTGTCTAATACCGCATAGAAAATGGCCATGCCGTTCGAAGAAGGAATGTGGAGTAGATGGATGCCGAGTTCGTCATAATATGTTGTTGCACAGTAGTCGGAATGAAGCCGTAGATGGCGCAAGATCCGCTGAGACCGTTCACCATAATCATCACCACACAAAATCATATTCGTTGTTCCGGTATCTCCCAGTTACGCTGTATGGAGACGGGAAGCAAGTCGAAACTTTCGCATTTCTAGATGATGGATCGTCATCAACGTTGCTTGAAGAAGAGATCGCGACACAGTTGGGTATCGAAGGTGAACCTGACAACTTATGGTTGAGTTGGACTGGGAAGATCAGCAGACAAGAGAAGACCTCCAAGCGGTTGAGCGTGAAGATATCCGGGTTTGGTAAGCAGAAACTATTCCAGCTGGGCAACGTACGGACCGTACGGGAGCTGGGGCTTCCCAGTCAAACGCTGAATTACAAAGAACTGTCGAGTACCTTTTCGCATCTGCAGGGACTTCCCGTTGCTAGTTATAACAATGCTAAACCAGGCATGATTATCGGTCTTGAGCACGTGAAGCTGCTCACTAGTTTAAAAATTCGCGAGGGCAGCTGCAGCGAACCGGTGGCCACTAAAACTAGGTTGGGGTGGTGCGTGTATGGGAGAAATTCCGGGGACAGAGGGTCCATGGAACAGCTTCACCTGCATGCTCGAGTTAGTATGAGCAATAGCGACTTGCATGACTCGATGCGAAAGTTTTTCGCTGTTGAAGATGCCGTAGTGACAAAACAGCTTGAAGCCGAGGAAGACAAGCGGGCACGCAGTATTCTGGAAGCAACCACGGTGCGGAAAGAAGCCCGTATGGAAGCGGGATTATTATGGCGTATAGATAACGTAAAATTTCCGGATAGTTTTCCGATGGCGGTAAGCAGGTTGAAAGGCCTGGAAAAACGGTTGGCTAAAGATCCTGAGCTTCGCAGGAAAGTGAATGAGCAGATAGAGAGCTACGAGAAGAAGCAGTACGTCCGTAAGGTGTCACCGGAGGAACTTAAACAAGTGAACCCCGAGCGTGTGTGGTACTTGCCGTTAGGAGTGGTAACGAATCCCAGGAAGCCAAACAAAATTCGGATGGTGTGGGATGCTGCTGCCAAGGCTAATGGTGTCTCATTCAACGACATGTTGCTAAAGGGTCCGGATCTACTGGTTTCGCTTGTGGAGGTGTTGCTGCGGTTTAGGGAAGGCAAGATTGCAGTGTGCTCAGATATCCCAGAAATGTTCTTGAGGATTCTGATTCGTGAGGAGGATAAGTGGTCCCAATGTTTTCTATGGCGCGCCAGTCCGGAAGATGAAGTGCAAATCTTTGTTATTAACGTCGCCATGTTTGGGGCAACTAGTTCTCCCTGCACAGCACAGTTCGTAAAGAACAAAAACGCACTTGATTACGCAGAACTTTATCCCAAAGCGGTAGATGCGATTATTAGGAACCACTACGTCGATGACTTTCTCAGCAGTGTCAATTCTGTGGAGGAAGCCGTACAGCTCGTCCGGCAAGTGCAGCTAATACACGCAGCCGGGGGGTTCGAGTTCGGAAAAATTCTATCCAGCTCACAGGAGGTGCTCGATCTACTCGGGGAGACTGGTACGCCTGACAGCAAGTCACTCAATTTAGAGAAGGAACGGGTCTACGCGCGAGTCCTGGGCGTGGTATGGGTTCCCAGGGCGGATCACTTCACTTTCGACCGAACGGGGCTCGAAGGAATTTTAGAAGGCGGAATGATTCCAACGAAGCGCCAAGTTTTGCGCACAGTTATGAAATTATATGATCCGCTGGGATTCGTAGCGCACTTTGTAGTGCAAGGAAAAATATTGATGCAAGAAATCTGGCGAACGGGTACTAACTGGGACGAGCCCATATCAGAGTCTTTGCACAACATGTGGAGTAGGTGGATCGAGGTGTACCTGACGATCAGCGAGGTGAGGGTTCCCCGATGCTTTCTTGGTCATCTTTTGCCGGAGGAAATCGACGAAATCGAACTACATGTGTTTACGGACGCGAGCGTATCGTCCTGTGCTTGTGTGGCCTATCTGAGGATGTCGTATAGCGGAGGCGGCTGGTGTTCGCTGGTTGCAGCAAAGACAAAAGTTGCGCCACTTCGGGCGCTCTCAATCCCCCGCTTGGAGCTTGAGGCTGCCATGATGGGATCACGCTTGTTGCAGAAAATTCGTACGGCACTTACCCTCAACATTCGAAGACACTTTCTGTGGACGGATTCAGCTACAGTGCTCGCATGGCTCCGCTCAGACAGTCGTCGATATCACCAATTCGTTTCTTTCCGGGTTGGAGAAATTCTTTCACTCACAAGCGTGGACGAATGGCGCTATGTACCATCGAAGCTCAATGTTGCGGACGACGCCACAAAGTGGAACTCGGGACCCTCATTTGACCCAGAAAACCGTTGGTACCAGGGACCACCGTTTCTACGAAACCCAAAAGAGCAGTGGCCTGGGCAGTCAGTAGTGGAGGATGAAGCGGACGTAGCATGCGAAGAACTACGTTTAGTAGGCGTACATCAAGCGGCCGAGGAAGTAATTCGTGTCGAGCGCTTTTCCAATTGGGATCGTTTGCTTAGAGCGATGGCTTATGTTCACCGGGCAGTCAGGATCTGGAAGCGAACTCTAGGGAGAAAAAGTCGACGGCATATCCTGGATCAGGAAGATATCGTGAAGGCGATGGAAACACTTTGGCGCCAAGCACAGAGTCAGGCTTATGTGGAGGAGGTTCACGCGCTAAACCAAGGTCGCAGCGTAGGCAGAAGTAGCCCACTGTACCCCCTAGTTCCGTTTATTGACGAGCACGGAGTCGTACGCGTCGGAAGTCGGATTGGAAGCGCACCGCACATTCCCTACGCAACAAAGTATCCCGTAGTGCTGCCGAGAGATCATCGCATTACCTTCCTACTGGTACAGTCGGTTCATCGCCGGTTCTTGCATGCTAACGGAGAAACTGTTTCTAACGAGCTGCGGCAAGAGTTTTACATCCCGAAGCTTCGGGTGTTCGTGAAAAAAGTAAGTCGAAGTTGTCAGTACTGCAAGGTGAAGAAATCAGCTCCCAGGCCACCATTGATGGGACCTCTGCCGAAAGTACGCCTAACCCCATTCATTCGGCCATTCACGTTCGTCGGTGTAGATTACATGGGACCCCTCGAAGTAAGAGTTGGACGCTGCGTCGCAAAACGGTGGATTTGTTTGTTTACATGCCTCACGGTGCGAGCAGTCCATCTGGAGCTGGTCCACAGTCTTTCGTCTGCATCTTGCGTGATGGCATTCAGAAGATTTGTAGCCAGGCGGGGAGCTCCACAGGAGGTATTTTCGGACAACGGAACAAATTTTGTGGGAGCCAATCGCCAGTTGTCAGAGGAGAAGCAGAAAATTCGGGACATTGTTCAAGACTGCGCCGCCACATTTACCAATGCAAATACTCAGTGGCATTTTAACGTTCCTGCGGCTCCGCATATGGGAGGACCATGGGAACGCATGGTGAAGTCGGTGAAGGTAGCGATGAAAGCTGTGTCGGATAGCACACGTCACCCTAGCGACGAGGTGTTGGAGACCATCATGCTGGAGGCCGAGGCAATTGTCAACTCACGACCGCTGACTTATGTTTCTTTGGAGGCAGAAGACGACGAAGCGCTCACCCCAAACCACTTCCTTCTATACGGACGGACTGGGTTGAAGCAACCGATAACGGAACCTGTTCAGGGAAACATTCTGCGAGACAGCTGGAAACTAGCGCAGCATATCATCGACGATTTCTGGCGCAGATGGGTGCGGGAATATCTCCCGATGTTGACGAGGCGAACGAAGTGGTTCGAAGCAGTGAAACCGTTGAAACCAGGTGATCTAGTCGTGATCGTCGACGAACAGGCGAGAAACCGATGGGAACGAGGGCGTGTACTGGAGACGTTTCCAGACAAACCCGGGCAAGTTAGACGTGCCACAGTGCAGACAGCTAGAGGAGTGCTTGCTCGACCCGCGGTAAAGCTGGCGGTACTGGACGTCACCGGCAAAGCGGATACGGATGTAGTGACTCCGGAAACGGAAGTGGTTCACGGGTCGGGGAATGTCGCCGAAACCCCCCGTTGCGGCGAAAAGGGGTGTGAACAACAAACCGTTTCATATCGAGCGAAAAGGGCCGAGCGAACAAAATGACAATCAGGATGTAAACATCCGTAAACGTCATCATTTTTTATCAGTTCCGATAGCAAGTGAAACCGCATATCAGTCGCGAGTTAATCAAACTTTGTATATTTAAACAAATAGTCGTTCCACAGTCCGGAACAAAAATTAACAGCATAAATTCATTACGGCTCACCACGTAGTAAGTGGTATATATATAAAGCAGGTTATAAGGCAAAGGTACGTTGTTGAAAATAGTTATAAATTATACTTATTTGTAACTTAACCTAAAACACACAGGAAATACTTACCGCTAATCGTTGTTCATCGCTGGTGGACCTGAAAAGAGAAGAAATAGGTTTTCCTGAAAGGTAGAAGGGATTAATAAAAAGATTTCGGATATAAAAACCAAGAAACACTGAATAAGTAAGAAACATTATAAATATAGTTAACACTTCGTTAGAATTTAAAATATATTACAGCTTTGTAGCTGCTAAGTAAGCAACTAAAAAGACGGTGTTTGTTTCGACGTCGGGAACAGCGAGAAAGAGGTAATGGCTTCATGTACGTCGATCCTGGCTCGTCTACGTTGCCACCAACCACCAGCGAACTGCTAGATTGCTACAGCACTGCCACTCTCCAACAGTGCAATAAAATAACCAATGAAAACGGACGTTTTTTGGATCTCTGTTTCGCTACTGTACGCTGCCAAGCCCCAGAAGTGACGCTGGCTCCTTGTCCACTCGTTAAACACGTTCCTCATCACCCGGCCCTGCTTATGGCAGTCCATCAGAGAGTCTCTCACAACACGATTTCGGCACCGACAACCGTTTATTACGATTTTGTCCGCGCCGATTTTGATAGTATTAACGCATCACTAGCTGAAATCGATTGGGATGTTGTCTTGGACACGAACGACGTAGATACTGCCGCCTCAACTCTCTCCCACATTTTAAATTACGCCATAGATCGACACGTCCCAAAAAGGACCATCTCCGTCCAACAGAAATTGCCCTGGTTGAACCCCACATTACGACGCCTTAAATCGGAGAGAAAAGCAGCCCTGAGAAGGTTCTCTAGATACAGAACACTACCTCTACGGAACCACTACTTATCGATTAATACCCGCTACAAACAATTAAGTCGCTACTGTTTTCGAAGCTTCCTTCGTAATGTCGAGCGTAGGCTCAAACGCAACCCCAAATCGTTTTGCAAATATGTTAGCGAACAGCGTAAAGATGATGGCCTTCCTTCGAGTATGCACTTAGACGGTGTCACTGCGAACTCTGTCGAGCAAATCTGCCATTTGTTTTCGCGAAAATTTTCTAGAGTATTTGTGAACGAACGGGTTACGACGGATGAAATTAGGACCTGTACAGAACGTGTCTCCTTTCTTGGCGGTGCACTGACTAACCTTTCCATTGACGATAGCGCGGTAACATTGGCCGCCTCGAAACTCAAGTCTTCCTTGTCCGCTGGACCAGACGGCATTCCATCCGTTTTCCTTAAAAAATGCATTGGTAGTCTGGCTTCCCCGATGAGTCGTCTATTCGCTCAATCAATTCGCACTGGCGTCTTTCCCTCGGTCTGGAAATCGGCGTACATGTTTCCAGTGCACAAGAAAGGCCATGAAAGTAACATCGACAACTACCGTGGAATCTCCGCACTTTGCTCCATATCGAAACTCTTCGAGCTCGTTGTGTTTGAACCTACTTTCTCGTTCTTCAAGCAGTACATCGTCGACGAACAACACGGGTTCATGCCTAAGCGATCAACGGCCACAAATCTCCTGACGCTCACATCCTACGTAATGGACAGCTTTGACGACCACTCTCAGACGGACGTCATCTACACGGACCTATCCGCCGCTTTCGATAAACTGAACCACCGAATCGCCGTGGCTAAACTGGCAAAGCTTGGCATCGGAGGCCCACTGCTTCACTGGTTTCAGTCGTATTTGTCTGACCGGCGTTTAGTTGTGAACATTAATGGAGTTTTTTCGACATCTTTTTCCGCTCACTCAGGCATTCCACAAGGCAGTCATCTCGGGCCTTTTATATTCCTGATTTACTTAAACGACGTCAATTTTCGACTCCAAGGCCCTCGGCTGTCATTCGCTGACGACCTTAAACTGTTTGCCAAGGTAAAAACTCCGTCAGTTGCCGCAGCGCTCCAGAACCAGTTAAGGGTTTTTGCAGAATGGTGCGCGGACAACCGCATGCAATTGAACGTTGACAAATGCGAGATAATAACATTCTCCAGAAAGCGTAGTCCACTGAATTTCAACTACAATTTGTCAAATACACCTCTGCGACGCACAAACTGTGTGAAAGATTTGGGAGTATTGCTTGACTCAAAGCTAAGCTTCAAACAACATATGACATTCATCATTGACAAGGCTAGCAGAAACTTGGGATTTATTATGCGTATCGCCAAAAACTTCAACGACATCTATTGCCTGAAGGCACTGTATTGCGCTTTGGTGCGCTCCAACTTGGAATACTGCGCTTCAGTGTGGAATCCCTACTACCTGAATGGAGTAAACAGAATCGAGTCAGTGCAACGAAGATTTGTTCGCTTTGCGCTCAGAAGACTTCCGTGGAACGACCCTTTTCGACTACCTAGCTACGAACAGCGATGCAGACTCATCGACTTGGATACACTGCAAATCCGTCGGGACATATCCAGGGCAATATTCGTCGCGGACGTGCTTACCTCACGAATAGATTGTCCGGCAATTCTCGAGCAACTAAATGTTTACGTAAGACCACGCATGTTGCGAAATAGCCTATTCTTTCACGTTCAGAATAGGGGAACGAACTACAGTAGCTTCAGCACGATAACCGGTCTCCAGCGCCATTTTAATCGTTTCGCTACAAGCTTCGATTTCGACACCAGCCGCGAGATGCTGAAGACCCGCTTTCTGACTTTAGCACGTAATTTTTAGGTACAATCATTTGGGCCACAAGGCCTGTTGATGTAATTTTTACAAATAAACAAATAAACAAAGGGATGCGAAAACTATCAGTAAGTACTGATAGTTATCAGTAACAACAAATATCATTAACTATCTGTAAAGTTTTTCTTCTACTGATATTGTCTGAATTTTTTTTTGTAGGAGAGGTACTCTACAGTCATATAATTTTCATATAGGCGCAACTAAGAAAATTTTCAGGGGGGCTGTTTTTACTAGCTTTTCATTGAAAAAAATCTCGATAAACGTTCAGCGGAACGTTACTTTGCGTGTGTCAAACATGTAAAATTGCATTACATGGGGGTGGATGTGTATTACTTACTTTACTTACTTTTTTGGCTAACGGACCGTTCACCGGTCCAGGGCCGAACGAATTAGAGATGTCCATCTTCTTCTGTCTTGAGCAGCCGTTCTCCAGTCTCCCCGTACACCAGCAGATCGTGCATCTTCTTCCACCGCGCACATCCACCGCGTGCGAGGCCTACCACGGAGTCGACGGCCTCTTCCTGGTTCTCTACTGAAGATAGTTTTGGCGGCTCTCTCGTCAGGCATCCTGGCTACATGTCCAGCCCACTGCAGCCTGCCCCGCTGTATTACCTTCACTATATCAGCATGTTTGTATACCTGGTACAACTCGTGATTCATGCGTCTGCGCCACACTCCGTCTTCCAGTTTACCGCCAAGTATCGATCGCAGAATTTTACGCTCAAAAACTCCGAGCACTCGTCGATCAGCTTCCTTCAGCGTCCATGCTTCATGTCCGTAAAGGGCCACCGGGAGTATCAGCGTCCTATACAGCGCTAGTTTTGTGCGAGTTTGCAAACTACGGGACCTTAGCTGGTTACGCAGTCCGTAGAAAGCCCTGTTCGCAGCTGCAACTCGTTGTTTCACTTCACGGCTCATATCGTTGTCACATGTCACAAGCGTACCAAGATAAACGAATTCGTCAACCACTTCAAATCGTTCCCCATCTATCTCCACCTCAGCACCAACACCACGGGGACTCCCACGCTTTCTGCCAGCTACCATGTACTTCGTTTTGGCAGAGTTAATGACAAGTCCCAATCTCGCTGCTTCTCTCTTAAAAGGTACGAAGGCCTCCTCCACGGCCTTACGGTTGATACCGATGATATCGACGTCGTCCGCAAAGCCAAGAAGCATGTGAGATTTTGTGATGATCGTACCGTTTCTTTCGACGTTTGCTCTTCGTACTGCACCCTCAAGAGCGATGTTAAACAGTAGGTTGGAGAGCGCATCCCCCTGCTTCAGTCCATCCAACGTTACGAACGCGGCTGATGTCTCGCCAGCTATCCGCACACACGATTTTAATCCCTCCAGTGTCATACGACTCAGCTTTATTAGTTTCGCAGGGAAACCGTGTTCCAGCATGATCTGCCACAGCTCGTTTCTTTTCACTGAGTCGTATGCCGCCCTGAAGTCCACAAAAAGATGGTGAGTCGATAAGTTGTACTCCCGGAACTTATCGAGGATCTGTCGCAGGGTGAAAATTTGATCCGTCGTGGAACGCCGTTGTCGGAAACCAGCCTGGTATTCGCCAACAAAAGATTCCGCTAGCGGTCTCAATCTGAAGAACAGGATACGGGAGAGCACTTTATATGCGGAGTTGAGCAACGTTATCCCTCGATAGTTGCCACAATCCAATCGATGGCCCTTCTTATAGATAGGGCATATGAGGCCTTCCAACCAGTCGTTCGGCATTTGTTCGTCCGCCCAGATTCTTAGTATTATCTGGTGGACCGCATAGTACAGCCGCTCGCTTCCCGCTTTTAGAAGTTCGGCCGGGATACCGTCCTTACCAGCGGCCTTGCCGTTTTTCAGCTCATTAATCGCCTTTTTCACCTCCTCCTGTGTTGGTGGCTCCACAGCTTGTTCGTCACTCATAATCGTCATCCTGTTCCTGCTCTGCTCATCCGGTACCTCACCGTTCAATAGCGCCTGAAAATGCTCCTTCCACCTGGCTGCAACCGTCGGTTTATTAGTAAGCAGGTTGCCGTCCTTGTCATTACACGTGACCGGCACCGGAAAATTCCTGCTTCTGACTCTGTTGACAGTTCTATAGAATCTCCGCACGTCGTTTTGAGCATAGCTGTCCTCTGCGCTGGCGAGCACCTGCTCCTCGTACTCGCGCTTCTTCCGACGGTGGGTTCTATTTTCAGCAGCTCTTGCCACCCTGTACCTCTCTCTGTTCTGACGCGTAGCCGCAGTGAGCATGCGGCTCCTGGCACGGTTCTTCTCATCTGTCGCTCTCTGGCACTCGGCATCGAACCAGCCGTTAGGCTGCCTTCCACGCGTTGTACCTACCACCTCTCTCGCAGTCGTTTCGATGGCGCCATGAATACTGCTCCACAGCCCATTTATGTCTTCCACTACTTCCTCCTGCTGTTCTGCAATCCGTTGATCAAGCTCTCTGGCGTATTCTGCTGCCACGCCATCAGCTTTCAACCGCTGAATGTTGAAACGCGTCGTCCTCTCTGTGCGAGATTTCAGCACGTTCGACAACCGTACGCGGATCTTACAAACGACGAGATAATGGTCAGAGTCAATGTTTGGTCCCCGAAAAGACCTAACATCAGTAACATCCGAAAAGTGCCGACCGTCAATCAGTACGTGATCGATCTGGGAGCAGGCTTCTCCATTTGGATGCCTCCAGGTGTGTTTCCGAATATTCAAACGTGGAAAATAGGAGCTACATATGGCCATTCCTCTGGCCGCGGCAAAGTATATCAGCCTCAGGCCGTTTTCATTGGTTGACGAGTGGAGGCTATGCCTTCCAATGACCGGACGGAAGAATTCCTCCCTCCCAACCTGTGCGTTTGCGTCTCCGATGACGACTTTTACGTCGTGTTTTGGGCACTCGTCATAGATTCGCTCAAGCTTGTCATAGAACTCATCTTTGACTTCATCGGATTTGTCGTTTGTCGGTGCGTAGGTGTTGATTAAACTGTAGTTGAAGAATTTGCCCTTAATCCTCAACACGCATATACGGTCATCTACGGGCCTCCACCGGATGACTCTTGTTTTCTGATTTCCCAGCACTACGAAACCGACGCCCCGTTCCGCTGCTTTGCCGCCACTGTAGTAGATGTGGTACTTGAAAGAAGTGCGTGCAATAGGGTCTACTGCACGGAATTCCCTTTCTCCGGAATTTGGCCACCGAACCTCCTGAATCGCTGCGATTTCGACTCCCTGCCGCTGTAGTTCTCGAGCAAGCAAGCCAGCCCGCGCCGGTTCATTGAGAGATCGGACGTTCCAAGTACCCAATTTCCAATCGTTTACCTTAATCTATTTCCGTGTTCGTAGCCTAGGTCTTTGCCGATTGATCCGTTCCGTATTTCTAAAATCGTTGTTCGTGGTTGATGAAAGGTTTCGGTATGCTACCTTACCAGGGTCGCGATACCTACATCCTGCTGATGGGGCTGCCATCTTAGGTGTAGCTGGCGGGATACAGCATTCCATAATTCAGCCGCCCGCTCCGGGTCAGACGCTGTTGTACGCCGCCCCTATGGGGATACAGCCGCGTACGACCCCCTTCCCAGTCAGCATACAACCATAGTTTCCACCGGGGTTGGTTACCCGATCTCCGCTAAGGTTACTCGTATTCCGGTCGGCACCACGTGGAGGTTGGGATAGGAGTTGCTGGACAGAGGTGAATGGCTACATTAGGGTCTCAAGTTACACGTGTCCAGCCATTGCCAACCGGATGGGTATTGTAAATTGCCAAATTCCGCGTTATGTAATATTTGAATGGTTCCTTATGTGAATATTTTTCACTGTCACATAAATCATGCAAAATAACAGAAAATGAATAAGTACAGGAAATTTCACGTAACAATAATGTGAAAAACATTTTGAGTGTTTCATCGCATTTTTATCCGCCCGTCTGTGTTTAACACTGTCTATAGTGATGTCAGCGTACACTCAAAGAAATCGACACGACATTATAAAGTGTTTTGCACTTGATTTCGCCCTACTGGTCAAAACATATAGAATTCATATGCGAAACACTTTAGAATTATTTATCGTGCAACACCTCATTTCCAAAAGGAAAACACTTTCAATTCTCGTGTTATGACATATCTCGCTAAACATGTGAAAAGGGCCCATGTGCCATATGTAAACAAGCCACAATTTCACGTTTTTCAATGAATACAAGCTTAATCTACTCGTACAAATAAGATTTTTTGATAAAAAGTGAATTCTTTTATCAATAAATCTTATTTACTTCTCTGTTGAAGAAGCCTGTAAAGCAAACAAAAAAATTTAATTAATTTAATTGTATTAATCAATGTTTAAGTAAACAAATACTTGCCTCTAGCGTAAAGATGCTTTCATCAGAATCTCTGTGATCTTGTGCTAGAAGAACGAAATAAGATTAGAATTGGATTCTTTTACGTGACATAAATAACTTACCTTGCAAACATTTACAAATTTAGTCCGGAAAATCGTCGAGCTTCTAAGCCGTATGACACTCGCTGACTTTTCATCTGTCGCCATTTTTCTACTTTTCATCACAAACGGCACTTCATTTGACACATAAAAACAAAACAAATCAACCGAAAGTGTTTCGCACATGATAGTCACTGTGATGAAACAGTGGGGCAGATTCAAGTGCAATTCACTTGAAAGGGATGTTGGAATCATACGTAAATGAAGTGCGGCTCATGGATGTAAGTTGATGTGTGCGACAACTTGAAACGAAAGTGAAAAATGATTGAATTCGATAAAAAAAATTCTTCGAAGAACAATACGGAGTTATTTTCATATCCAATTGATGAAACACTTGGATGGAGCGTGCGCAGTTTTTTCAGTGTAATGTGCATGTGTGTCAGATTATGTTGTGTTAGATGGTTAGATTAGTGATGGGAAATATCGCCCAAAACGTACATCGATAACAATCGATAATTCCGGGGGTTTTATCGATATTATCGATAAGTATCGATAATTTGACAGCTAACGTTTGCGGTAAAAAAATTTTTTTTCAGATGATGAAAAAAAAACTATTTCAGATGGTGATGAAAAAGAAACTATGACAGATAATTGAGTTGGATGAATTTCCCATGCAAGGTTATCATGTTAGCTTCCTCACAAAAAAATATTACGTCCTTGCGTGCGGCCTTCCGGCAGTTAACCGTAACATTTGCCATGGCGGACGAAAACATGCGTGAAGCCATGTTTTTAAGCTCTTTCTTCGTTTTTTTTATTAATTCCTCCTCCGTTTTCGCGACAAAATTGTTGGAATAGATCTTGCGCTTCAAGTTTGCCCAGAAATTCTCGATGGGAAGCATGTGGGGGACATTGGGCGGATTCACCGACTTCGGTACCACATCGATATTCAGCCGCTCCATCTCCTCCTACGATCGCTTCGAGTAGTTGGCCGACGTCAAATCTGGCCAGAACACCGTCTCTTCGCGCTTATGGTATTTCTTGATGAACGACGCAACGTCTGTCAGGCACTTCGTACTATAAATTTCCCCGTTCACGGCCAGCCCGGAGCGAAAGAAGAGTAACTTTGACATCCCTTTCTCGCTGATTGTCAGCCACAGCCGCACCTTCTTGGGGAACTTGGTCTGTGAAATAAACTTTACCTCGGTGCTCACTTCCTTCGTGGGGGAGGTAAAATACGAAGAACCCTGCTAGTCGTTGCCATCCAGGGTGAGACAGGTCTAGTCGTTCATCACCACTGCCACGTAGCGATTCGCCGGGAAAATCGACTTGACCATCTTATTCAACCGCTGTCGCTGCGTCATTGCCTGCAGCTCCGAGACCAGTGGTCGGGACTGCAGCTTCTTGTATGCATGTCCATGTTCTCCAGATACTTTTTCACTGTTTTAGAGCATGCACCAACCTCTCGGCCAAGTGCACGCAGCGATTTAGCCACTTTTCCCTCGGTCTTCCTCTTCAGCATCCTTTTGGTTATCAGCAAGCTTCTTGTCACTCAGGGTCGTTGGCCGACCAGAACCGGGTTTTCTTTCGATGCTCTGATCATTGTCCAATAGTGTCAAAATGTTGTAGATGCCAGAACCGGCATACCCGGCGTCCACAAAGTGCCGCACGATGTCTGTTTTTGACGCCATTTTGAAACCCATGAAATCGGGAATTTTTTGTCCATTTTTTTACCGCAAACGTTATTGCGGTTATAGTAATGGCCCAAACAGAATGGATACGTTTGCGTTGCGTTGGCGTCAATTTGACAGTAAATGTATGGGCTAACTGTCAAATTGCCGCAAACGCAGCCGCAACGTATCCATTGTGTTAAGGCCTTGAATGACAAATCTTACGATACTGCGAATGATAATTCAAACTACCGGACGAGTTAAACAGTTTGTTTTGGAAAGTCTTTGAGTTTTACGCCGGGAGTGCTTTCTACGGAGTAGTTTCAAGCCGAAGTTCATTTTGAAGGTTGTGTAATAAGAGAAATAATTGAAGCAGGCAAAATTCTATCAATTTTTAAATGGCCAAAACTTCACGAAAAATGAATCAATTCAGACAAAACAGGTTTCATTTTACTGGAAAACTGTCCTAGATTCCTAGTATAACTTGAGAACTGGACGTGACCAAGGGTCACTGGAAATGTTTCAGATTTCCGGAGTGTGTGCCAAAGTGTAAATTTTTGCAACGCGTAGAACTTTTTCTGACATTCTGTTTCACATAGGTTTATATGTTGTCAATAAATCAGAATTTATTTCAGGTTCATTGGTAGCCAAAGATTGAAAATTCGCCAAGGAATCATCAAGGTATGAATTTATTAAGTATGGGTGTTGATTTTGGCGGTTTTTTCCCTGTTGGGTACTAATTTTCTTTGAGCTTGCAGCACTCTAGCAGAATTCAATCGAACATTGTGGGTGTGTAGGTCTTATTAAACCAAGCAACTTTGCAAACTTGCGTTTGAAAATTTATCTGGATTAACATTTAAAAAGGTCAGATTGAAAGTTGAGACCATGATAATTGTTAGTCAAAATTTCGATCATCATGTGACAAATTTCAGGAACTCATTGCTGAAAATTGCACTCTTCAGGTTGGGTAAGTTCATCGAAGCAGTCCCAATTGTTTGCATGCTTTGGTTGGAAAAAAATTTCAAGAATAAATGTTAACATGTGTACCGTTTTTTGAACCCGTTTGTCCCGTTTTTATCCCGAGAAAATCTGGTCAGCCTACTTCAAAAATATAAAAAAATGAGTTTAAGATCCTACTCTGAAAAAAATATAATTTTAAAAACAAAAAATGATTTTAGAAAATATCGGTGATCTCAGATTTTTTTGAATGAAGTATTTTAGATAGACAATTTAGTTGCCTAAAACGTTCTATGCGTTGCAAAAATGTACACTTTGACACACACTCTTGAAATCCGAAACATTTTCGGTGTAGGATGGTCACACCAAGTTCCCAAGTAATACTAATATAATACTGTTTGCCAGTGGAATGAAACTGGTTATCAAAATTGATTCATTTTTCGTAAAGTTCTGGCCATTTAAAATTCGAGAGAATTTTTTTTATCTCAATTATTTTTTCCACCCCCTGTATAAATCAGCATACTTTTTTTGGCGCAACAATTTCGTTGATTTGGATTTTTAGTTGAACTAAAAATTGTTTGTTGGGTAACAGATACTTTAAACTTAAACAGTTACAAGTTAAACTAAACAATTATCAGAGAATTACCAATAGACTGCCGCTATGCATGTCCATCATATTATAAGAGTTGGCAAGCCAAAGAAAATGCATTTTATTACAATTTCGTGTCATTGCTTTTTATGAGATGGTGCGAAAAGTTTGGATATTTTTTTAAAGTTCTCCAGTACTGAGTTGTCGAATTCATCTGTTCATAGGAAACTAAAAACTATAAATACCTTTTTAGTTACCATTATTTCTCAGAAACTCAGTGACATCCGGGGGGAACCTTTACACCACCCCCAACAATGCTAAATCTTGTCGAATAGCAACAAATACCCAGCGGCAAAAGCAACTCCTGGGGAAGGGTAAGTGAGGTCTCCTTCTTTTGGGTCTCCTCCAGTAACCAGCCGCACTGACTTGTGCTCACCCAGAGGGGATTCACTGCTGTCAAATTTCATATATGTGTGCGTTATCGCAGATCAACTCTGGTCCATGACGTTTGTTGGTCCATGACGTTTGTAACTATGAACAATAATGGGGGAAAAATCACTACATAACACATTCATGAAAGTTTTTCGCGGTTTTACGAGTTTTGATTTAAAAACGTTCCGGTTTTATAATTTTTCACATCGATCAATTTCATTAACAAAAAGAACGAAAACCAAAACAAACGCCATGTTGCCGAATATGTTGGTTACACGATGTTTGACAGATAGATCCCCCCTGTGCTCACCCTTATAATATCGATAATTATCGTTAACGTCAAAAAATTAACGATAATATCGATGTCAAGCATTTATCGATATTATCGATAAGTATCGATAAGTTTCCCATCACTAGGTTAGATCGTCGTCGTCGGTTGGGTTTGCATTGCAGCGATTACTGCAGATACTATATACTATAATACCTGTTGCTAAATATTTTTGCATTGTTTGCAAAACTTAGTTAGAATTTGCTGTTTGATAGTGATTATCGTTTAAGAATAATCAGGTAGGAACGGACAAATGTTTCTATGTACGAAATAGTGTTTAATACTTGGGTTGGATAGATTAACCCCATGATTGGAATTCTGAGTCAACAGAACGCCTACGGTTTTCAATGATGTCATTCATAGTTCTGTAGGTTTATATTATGGGTATTCATGTCGAGCTCGTAAACAAATACTCAGCCGTAAAAATACTCACCTCCATTGACGAGTAATGGAAGATGCACAGTTTACGGCTGGGTATTCGTATACGAGCTCGATGTGAAGACCCCTATTATGTTACAAGTCTGTGTTACAAGCCTAACTTGATTAAAAATAACGCAGGTGTTAAAACATGAAATCCAATGAAAATGTTTTATGTAGGTACATCTTATTAGTCACATGAGTGCATTGGTACGCTTTCTCTTTATAATGAATACGATGATTGATGAGTTACTTATCACTAATAGGACGAATTAGCATAAATCACATTTAAGCTGAGATTATTAGCCACTTGTTTATATAGCAAAAAAAAGACCAATTTTTGTGTCTGTAATATATTTATACTGAGTGTTGTTTTATATAACGCTCTGCAAATATACATATGATTCCCTAAATCGGTGACACTCTGGAATTAGTGTCACCGCAACCAATTGATTGTTCTCACATTTCTTATCACTTGTAATGACCGTTAAATTATTTAAGTGTATGTTATCTAGGTATGCGGTATCCCCATGATGTTATTTAAATCACTTGTGGTTGTCGTTTTTTCTTCAATTGTTCCAGATAACCACGTAAGCCAAGATGCGTTTAAGCCCTCAGGATCCCAGCTCGTATTCGAATTCACGTAAGTTTTGTTTTCAAAAATCTCTTGTTACTAGGTCGTAAAAATGCAAAACTCTAAAATAAATGTTTTGCAAATGACTAACTAATGAATTACCAATGTTACAGATGAACTCATTGTTTATCATGTGGACCTTGACTGGGCGGTCAATTTTGAAAAATCAACTCTGTCGGGAAGCGCAACACTGCATTTCAGGACCGTGAGAAATAATGTAGAAGAAATTGTACGGAATATTCGTATTATTGAACAACTTTCAATATAATAACGAGTGGTGTGATTAGTTTTTAGACACTAGCGAACTTAAAATAACCTCAGTTGCTGCTTTATCCTCCGCTGGAGAGATTCAACTGAACTGGGATGTTGGAGCGCACATAGAAAATATTGGTTCAAAACTTACCATTTATCTACCCACGAAGACAACCGGTGAGCTAACAATATCAGTTAAGTATGAAACTGATCCGAAGGCATCCGCCCTACAGTGGCTTACAGCTCAACAAACCTGTGGCAAACAATATCCTTATTTGTTCAGTCAGTGTCAAGCCATCCATGCTCGATCCATTGTGCCTTGTCAAGATACACCGGCTGTGAAATTTACATACAATGCAACGGTAGTCTAGTTTATCTATACATTGAAGCATTCCTTAACTTAGCGTTTAATTGCAGCTTCGTCATCCGTCTTACGTAACTGGTCTGATGAGTGCTGTTAGGAAATCATCTGAACCTGGATTGTCGAAATTTGAGCAAAAAATTGCCATTCCAAGCTATCTCTTAGCCATTGTGGTTGGGGCATTAGTGGAAAAGCCAATCGGCCCTATGTAAGTTTGAAGTTGCTCAAGCCTAGTCATGGAGGATGTAGATTTCTGGGTTGTATAATGTATCGATTCAAATTATTATTTTCCAGCTCCAGTGTGTGGGCGGAACAGGAACAAATTGATGAATCAGCTGAGGAGTTCTCTCAGACTGCTGATTTTATCGCTAAAGCGGAGGAAATATGCGGTCCTTACGTGTGGGGTCGATACGATTTGTTGGTGATGCCGCCAAGCTTTCCATTCGGTGGAATGGAGAATCCTTGTCTGACGTTTGTGACGCCAACTTTGCTTGCCGGGGATAAATCTTTAGCCACGGTTGTGGCGCATGAAATAGCTCATAGCTGGACGGGCAATTTAGTTACCAACAGAAACTTTGAGCATTTCTGGTTGAATGAAGGTTTTACTGTGTTTGTTGAGGGGAAAATAGTCGGACGGTTGTTCGGAGATGCAGCGCGAGATTTTCACGCGTTACATGGGCTGAGTGAACTAACTGATTGCGTAAATAATGTTATAATATTATTACACAGGTTCTTGCTTGAAATATTTTTTTTTGTAACAGATAAAAACGCAACTTGCCGATACACCGGAGTTAACCAAGCTGGTGGTCGATTTAAGTGAATGTAGTCCGGATGACGCTTTTTCCACAGTACCTTACATGAAAGGATCGACTTTCCTACGCTATCTGGAGGATCTTTTTGGTGGACCAGAAAAGTTTGAGCCATTTTTCCGTGCTTATTTGGAAAAATTTAAATTCCAGTCTGTACTAACCGACGACTTCAAGAAAGCCTTATATGAATGGTTCCGTGAGAATCCTAATAACGATGTGCTTCTGGGACGGATTGATTGGGATCGGTGGCTTTTCGGCGAAGGAATGCCTCCGGTAATTCCGAAGTAAGTCTAAAAATACATGTTTGTTTATTAAGTTAACTCCTGTTTTTATCATTTACACTTTAGCTTCAATCGCACCCTGCTAGTTTCTTGCCAAAATCATTGCCTTTTGTGGGCTGAACAAGAACTTGATGTTATCCGAGCATCTACATTACTATCCGAGTCGCTGTCTACTGTACAAATCATAGAATTTTTGGCTCAGTTATTGGCCAAGAAAACTATCAAGGACCTGAATGCAGAGAAAATCGACCTTTTAGAAAAAACCTACAGTATTCAGGGAACAAAAAACGCAGAAATACGATTTCGGCTTGTTCGATTATATATTCGTGCGAAGATGATGGAAAAAATGAATGCTATCTTAAGCTTCCTGAATAGCAATTTCCGCATGAAGTTCGTTCGTCCAATCTATAAAGAACTTGCTGGGTGGCGGGAAGCCAAACCTATTGCTGTTGAAAACTTCCAAAAGGTTAAGGATCAGATGATGTCCGTTTGCGCTTACGGAGTATCTAAGGATTTGGATATTTAACCTTCGCGGGAAATCATAAAGAGATTCATGAGTTTTCAAAGCACTCATCCGTTCACCGCAGGAAAACATTACAATTGCTTTGTTTTTGTTGCATTTTTATTACTATTTCATTAAATAAAAAAGTACGTCATACGTTAAATAAGAATTGATTTTCTCGAAAGATGCGGATTGTTGCGTGGTTGCGAATGTCGCGGAATATTCATCTGAATATCATCGATGTTCTCCTTTGAGCGCCAATACAAGAAAAGCTGCGTTCCTCCTATTGCTAGCAGTATTGCCCCAATAATCGTCAGTGGCTGTTAACAAAGTATAGACGGTAGTTTAGTTTTGTAACAATTGAGGTGAAGATACAACTTACCCCAGGTACGTAATCAATGGCAAATTTGTTCGTACATTGTGTCATCATGATAGTTGAGACAATCAACAGCAGTAGAAAAGCGGCATATGCGAACGTTATCTCTGCGATATACTGTGCTTTCAGAGCGTTTGGTGATTTTATCAATTTCAACGCATAAATTGTGTATGATACCATAGACAAAACGGCGCTAACTGTTGTAGAAATTATATATGTGACAGCCCTGTAACAAGATGACAACTTGTAGCTAGTCTTGAAACCAACCTGTTGGTACTCATTTTCGGTTTAATTTATCTTAAATTCAATGGCTTTCAACAGTGAACAAGTTATACTTGAACAAAATATTACTGACTCGATTGAATCTGATTCTATCAATTCTACGATACGAATTTAGGAATGAGCCTCAACCATAGTAGAAATATTGACGTTTTATCTAATATTTATTGAATCACACTTGTTTTACGCGTATAATTCATAGGTCTCGAATTCGTTTAACCGATTTAGCATTCGTTCATAAAGCTTACCAAAATTGCGACTCTCTGCAGTCTCCAGCCGTAACAAAAATCAACCCTCCGATTATCATGCACAGCTGAAATACATCAAAGGCCTGTATTAGGAGAATGTTTTGTTAGAACAATGGTACACAAGTCAAACCAAAGAAATTAATTTCAAAATTCCGGGTGAAGATAGAATGAATCCGGCACCACTCAACATGGTTAAAATGCGTTTTCAAGCGAAAAGAAGAAAAATTCAGCAATGGCTTGTATTACGTAGGACTATGGTTTCCTTCATACTGGGAGTTTGGTTTCTTGTGCACCACACTCGATACTCGGTCGCTTCTTCACTTTAAAGTGTGATTCCATATACTGATAGCATGTGTTGTATCTCGTAAGATAAGAAAGTAATTGGTTGCAGAAACAGTTGTTGACCCGCCAAGCCACATACCAGTTGCTGTCCAGTAAAGTGAAGCTTAATGGGAAAGAATGTGCAATTTAAAACATACCAAATGTTAGAAACAACTGCAATTTCATATAGCTTTATATTTGAAGATTCTAATTTCAAAAAAAAAAATTAAAGAGCTCCGATTTGTAGGTAGTAGTTGGTCCAACCATTTTATCTCTGCTTAAATCCATATTTCTTTCTCTCGTAGAACAGATCAGTTTTAGAGCTTCCCAGATTAACAATCTTTGGACATCCATCTCTCTGCAGAAAAAAAAAATGTCATTTCCCAATACAATCCGCGATTCAAATATGTATAACATACATCTTTCTCTTGGATAGTGCATTCCTTGCAATAGTAAGCATCCGACACGCCGGGCCCTCCGCAAATCACACAGCGGCCTTGATAAGAGCCGTAATTACATTCGTCACAGATTCGCACCAGCGTGCAGGGACGCACATAAGAATCACAGATAACGCACTTTCCATCACATTTCTCACACAATCGACCGATGGCTGTAAAAAATAAAAAAGAACTGCCTTATTTATCTGCGAGTGTTTAATAGTTGAGCACTAACCGACTCCAGGTTGTTTACGACAAAATATCAAATCCGGATGATGCTTAGCCATTGTTTACTAGTATTTGCAAGAAGCTCGGCAAACTTTTCGGACCTTCTTGTAAAACCTTAGCGACAACCAACAACAGCTAAAAAAACTGATTTTCTGTCAAACCAGAGATGCCAGATGTTTTTGAAAAATGTCTTCAACTGCTCAAACAACCGGAAAAATCTGCTTGAAATCTGGAAAAACTCTATTCGTGATTCGAAAAAATTTCGCTCACGCAGGCAAAGTCTGTACACATTTTGAGAAAAACTCGAAAATCTGCACAAAGGGAGACAAAGATCTGCGGAAAACTTTGGAAAATCTGCAACTTAATGAAAATCTGCATATGAACTAAAAATCTGAGCTATCGCATCTGATGGTTCTGTCTCGATGGTTTGGAAGTACGAGAGTGTAAAGTTTTGTCGTAGAAACTGGAGATTATGTTGTTTTCGCCAACAGAGTCATTTAGACGATTTAGACTAAAGGAACTGTATAAAAAGTATGGTAGCTGACATGCCCATTACAGTAGATTTCTGTGTTACGTAGTATATAGATACACCTGTGAACTCTAAGAATTTCAACAATCTGGCAGCTCTGATTAGTTCAGCATTTGTCAGCAGAGTTGCCAATGTTCCAGTTTAAACTGGATTCCTCCAGTTTTTTTCAAGTGGTCCAGTCAAACAGTTTATTCCCAAAATCTTCCAGTTTTTTCAGATATTTGCCAGTTTTATCCAGTTTTTTATTCGCTGAGCTCCGTTTTATTTTCGGAAATATTTTTAAAACGTAAATTTTGTAGATTGATAAATTATTTTAACAATTCTTAACAGCATTTTCAGTATTCTATCTTCTCGCACGAAGCACAGTCAAATTAAAGATTGCACGACATGGTTGAGATGAAACCAAACAAAAAGATTTTAAAAAAATTCTATCTATTTTCTGTTGCGGAGCAGTTAAAAAATTGTTAGAAGAATTAGATACCAAAAGATAGCGAAGTCAGAAATAATTAAAAGTTCAACTTCACTGATGTAACGAAAGAAAATGCTGCTCTATTTTTTGATTTTGAGATAGATTGATTGCGTATTTTGAATTTTGCTGCTGTTAGAGGAAATTTTTCAGTACATAATTTTAACAAAATGTAAGCCCGAAACAAAACACTTCTGATTAAAATGAGTATTTTTTGCGAAGAGTTATCTCTTTAGTTGCTGTATAAAAAACTATCATTGAACCATAACAGAAAAGCACTCTCACAATCACTTATTTGCTTTTTTTTCATTTATTTTGGAATCCAGTTTTTTTCCAGTTTTTTCTTCCGCCTTTTTCCAGTTAAATCGAAAATTGTATTGGCAACTCTGTTTGTCAGTCTTCTTTATGTTCTCTCGACAGAACTTCTCTGGCTTATTTTTTCTTTATCACAGGTCGCAGCTGTGAATCAAATTGTAAATAAATGCCTTCATAGCTTTAAACGGAGTTAATCAATTGAATCTCGAAATGGACATTCAAAATGCGTTAAATACGCCACAATTACGTGTTAAAGTAAGTTGTATTCTTCCTCGTACTCAGATATATTTTACCCAATATTAATATTCTTTTGCAGCTCATCGCCCTTATTCATTTCACCCTCATTGCGTTTGCCCTGCAAAGTCATTGGTTGCCATCGGCATACTTATTCTACAACCAAATTTTTATTATTGTACTGTTTTGGTCAATTCATTGCCGGGAGTCAATCGATGCGGTGTTTATTGTAATGCTGATTCATACGGTATTTGTTTTGCACTATTTAAAACTACATTGCGCATTTGCAGGCATCGGCTATCAACGCTACAAGTTTTGTATTCGATCTGATTGCAATAATCGCTTACTTCCCAAGCAATGGGGGAATTTTCTCAGTAGTTTTTGCCATTTTTAACATGGCAATAAGGCCATTTTCTTTGTTATTACTGCACAGAGAACTCATCGATCGCGGTGGCACTATCAATTTTGCAACTGGACGGTCTAGTGAAAATCCTGCCAGTTATGAGGACATCGACCGACCGCATCAGCCGTTTTCACCAAATGTATAATATGGAGTTTGTATCTCGTTATAATCTATTAATATAAAAGAATGTACCAGAAAATAACTAAACCAATGCTTGTTACTTAAATAAAACAGCTCGTGACGTCAAGGCTAATTGCCCTTTTACGAAAGTTAAGTAGACTCCGCCAATTGTTATCAAACTCGATTATATTTATGTTTTAGTTCATATTGAAATCGTAATATTTGTTTTCCGTTGGATTAAATAATTTTTAATAGCTCGGATAATCCATTACCCGCTGACTCGATCGATCGTTATATAATCGAATTTATACGAAAAAATCGCGAAAACGGTATACCGGTACAACCGTTACGTAGAATTTGACACTTTTAACGTTAAAATACCAGTTGAAAAAGCATTGTTTTCATACCGTTTACGCATTATTTGCAAAGCAAAGTACTAAGTCATGTCATTGTTTTACAGAAAAATTATGACACGTGTGAGCACCAATAAAAAACATGTTCTATAAACAATTATATGTATATTTTAACAAAAAACTAAGTTTATAAATTACATAAATTTATTTTATTTTATATTTCATTTACGCCTTTTTGAGACTTGTTCGTTTTACGCTATATATCAAAAACATGGTGAACTATTTGTTTCTGACATACACTAGGTAGGGATACCATTTGGTCGAAGTTATAAATCAGGACACCTCTTCTCGGCACAAATTTGACTGAGCCATTCTATTCTTCGAAGTATGAGCAAATATAACACGTAATATGTGATTTACCATTTAAAATACAATATAATACTCTTTTATTTACTTAACGTACACTCAGTTTTTTTTACGCTGGGATACGTACCTCGTGGAAAAACGCGTTAATTCAAAAATCGGTGTATAAAAACGCGTAATTAAAAAAATATTTGATTTAAAAATCCGCGTGAAAACTCCGTAATTCGAAAATCCGTGTAGAAAAACACCTAGTAAAAAAATGAGTGTATCTTTGATGATCCACTTCCGTCAAACCACTTTGAATTGTTGCGCATTAGTAGATACTTTAAAGTGCTTTAAACTTTCGACGGTCAACGCGTGAAAGGTTCTTCTTATCACTCTACCGAGATTTAACCAATGATAAAAATTCGATCGCAGTGAGCGTTGCTACCTGGAATCGAAAACACTTAAGCAAGCAATTTTTAAAAACTCTGTTTATTGCCACACAACAAAATTAAATAGGTATCTTAAAAAAATCAGGACAAATGCTAAAATATAAAAAAAATTGCGGACGCCCAAATATGACTTCGAAATTAGGACATGTCTGCTAAATCGGGACGGATGGTATTCCTACACTAAGGTGACCTTGGCAAGGTCACCTCACAGATTAACAGACGTAACACTGGAACCTAGCTCCATCGCCACAAAAAACGTTCATTTCAAATTTTCAATCGAATAAGGCTATTGACATACTGAGGCGTCAAATGAAGCGAAGCAATAAGCGTCGCAAAAGCGTCCGAGCTACTTCTTCGAACGTCTATATGAAACGCTCAAACCGGTCATATTCAAGCGGCAACGACGCGTCGGTAGAGGCGGCGAAACAGAACGAGTAGTGTTTTGACGCGCGTATACTTACGCGGTAATACCTTGTTCAGACAAAATCTTCATCGCGAGGTGCTTCACATTTGCTTTGTTTTGGTTTGGTAATTGAAAAAAAAAAAAGCAAATAGAATACATTTTAGGTTAACAAAATGTTAAAATGTATAAAAAATGTTAGTGCAGTAATACCATGTTCAGACTAAACCTGATATCGCCAGGTGCTTTTTATTCGTTTTATTTTGGTCTTAAATATAGAGAATATCGGGAAAATTTCTCAGGTCGTCAGGAAAATCACACTGGTATTTTTGATTGATATTGCATGCCTAACATACTGAACAGATATCATAAACTAGTTGAACGTTTCTTGGGGTCAGCGGGTTTAAAATTTAGAATAATTTCTTATATTTTTTACTACGTCTGTAGCGCAACTGACTTAAGAAATATTATTTTACTTCATAAAAAAATCTCTATGTTTACTAAAAACGTGATTTACTGTGCTTGAAGCAGCAAACAAATCTTCAATGGAAGAATTCATATTTCCTTTAAACGAAACCGCTGCTGGGATCTAGGAATATGACAACACAACTCATTTGCATCGCTCGCTCCAGTATGTCATAGAAAGCTTCACTCAACGCTTCTGCTTATTCCGCTTCTCAAACGCTCAACGCTTCGCTTAATTTGACGCCTCAGTATGTCAGTAGCCTAACAGTCATCCCGCGAAAACGTCGTCTGGGGCACTGTCATGCAATCTCATACATATTTTGTAGTTCCCCATTTGACACATGCAGTAACGCTGGCGCTGATGTCGAAATACATGACGCAGCGTGAACACGACAGCAGATGGTGCTAGTGCTACTAACGTAAAGTACTGGAATCATCCAAACGATGATTTTATTGAAAATTTGTTCGACGTGTTATGTCTGTTAGTCTGTGGTCACCTCTTACGCAGTTTTTTTAAGCGGCTATTTTTACGCGGATTTCGGGATTTATTTCTTTCTTCCGCAGATTCCAGAATTTCTTAACGCTTTACGAATTTTCGCGTTTTATAAGCGGATTCCAGGAATTACATGTTTTTTTAGGCGGAATTCGGAATTTACGCGTTTTGCACGCAGATTTTTTTTACACGGATTCCTGAATTTACGCGGTTTCCTTTTACGCGGCACGTATACCCCGCGTAAAAAACGACTTTAGTTTATTTCCAAAAAGACCTAAATGTAATACCACAGACTAACAGACATAACACGTCGAACAAATTTTCAAGAAAATCATCGTTTGGATGATTCCAGTATTTTACGTTAGTAACACTAGCATCATATGCTGTCGTGTTCGCGCTGCGTCATGTATTTCGACATCAGCGCCAGCGTTACTGCATGTGTCAAATGGGGAACTACAAAATATGTATGAGATTGCATGACAGCGCCCCAGACGACGATTTCGCGCGATGACTGTTATTCGATTGAAAATTTGAAATGAACGTTTTTTGTGGCAATGGAGCTAGGTTCCAGTGTTACTTCTGTTAGTCTGTGGTAATACCCTATCGTACTGATAGAGGTAACTAGACTGATAATTGTTAGCATTCTTATTTGGGGAAAGAATCAAAGTTAACCGCTTCGAGGCCCGTGTTCCCGAAGTCCGATTGAGCTGAAATTTTGAATGGGTACTCTTTTCGAGGAGATGAAACTTTTCAGCCCTACTTTCAAGCAAAATTCGAAGGTAAATTTTTTCTCATATGTTTTATTGGCGCCAGCTCAAAAATTTTCAGTTCCAGAAAGTTGAATTTCTCGAAAAATCTTTAGACATTTGGCATAAAAAGAAATTCAATATCGACAATTTCATGTTTCATGTTTTTTCACCGATATTTTTCGTGAAACTTCGACCGCGTTGAGGCACGTGTTCCCAAAGTCCGATTGAGCTGAAATTTTGCGTAAAGGCTGATAGCGGAAAAGAGTCAGGCCTCGACGAGAAATCACTCAAAGCGGTAACTGTAAGAAAATGATATAATTATACCGAAACTAACAATATATTCTTCCGAACAATTACCTTAGAATGTTGCGTGGTTTATAAATTCTGATTATAGTGTTTCGAAACAGAAAAACTCTGATATATTTGGATATATTTGCTACGACGTTATTTTAACATTTCTTCTGTGAAAAATTCATTCACTGTATACGATAATCGTTATACAGCTGTTATACTGAGTTACAAAGGGTTATGCTTATGCTCTAAGCATAAGAGTTATAAAGTCTACAAAAGTCAAACCCATCTGCTTGCTTCGTGTTTAGTGTTTATGTTTCAATATTTGCACAGTTATATTACAGAAAAACTGTGAAAATTGGGAAGATACGTGAATATATTTTTTTAAACCATTTAATAAGTATGGCGGAGTCACTTCAAAATAATTCACCTGCTGCCACTTCTTCCACATCGGCAAACAGTGAAATCAGTCACTTTGTCAGTGAAACAACCACAGTCAATGGCGACGACAATAAACAAGATCAATTGCCAGAAGGGGAAAAATCAGAACAGGATATTCGTAAGCATAGCAATAATCGAATTTATGCTTACGGAGTACTTTATCCTTTGTTTTCAGTTAAGCTAGAATGTCCAGTATGTCTTCAAACGTGCATCCACCCAGCGAGGCTCCCGTGCGGACACGTATTTTGTTTTCTGTGTGTTAAGGTATTAGTAAAGTTTTGTCTGGAAACGATATTTTAAGACTGTTTTGCCTCGTTGTAGGGAGTTGCATTCAAAAATCGTCGCTGCGCAATGTGCCGTCGTGATATTCCGCCAAGTTACTTGGAGCATCCGCATTTAGTGAACGGGTTGAAAGAGGTAGAGAAAGCAGCAAAGGCGGATGATGGCGCCGAATATCAGTGGTACTATGAGGGTCGCAACGGTTGGTGGCAATATGATGAAAGAACAAGCCAGGAACTGGAAGAGTCGTATCAAAAGAAAGAAAGATTCTGCAAGATTTTGGTTGCTGGTTTTCTGTACATTGTGGATTTCGAACACAAGTGTCAAATAAGACAAAACGACCCGTCCAGAATAAGACGAGTTAAGCGTGATTTGACGACTATTCCGAAAAAGGGAGTTGCTGGATTGCGACTTGAAACCAATGATCTTACATCTGGTGCAGTTTCCAGTTCAAACTTGGATGGTGCTTTAAGTTCGGCCGATTTGCAGGCGGAAACTAATTTACTACAAATGCACCGAAATATCGTAGTTGAGGAAACGGTAGAGGAAGAAGCTGAAGAGCAAATTCGTCGTGTTAATTTAGATGGCAGCTCCAGCAGCGAGTCGAATAGCAGAACAAATAATTCCATCGGCATGATAAATGCTGTGTCGAGTATTGCCAGTGACATCGATCATAACAACAGTCACGAAGTTGAGTTGAGTGAAGCAATCAACAACTTGAATTCGTTGACATTGGGAGATTCGCGAGTGAATGATCGTTCACGGGAACCGATTACTGTAAGGAGACCCATTGCTACCGATTTGTTTCCGTTAAGCGATAGCGATGATGATAACGAGGACAACAATCATGTTATACTCTAAATAATTAGCATATACCTAGTATATTAGAAAGTAGTCTGCATGTTGTGCGGAAATGTTTCAAAAACTTTATTTTGAGTGGAATATTAATATTCACGTAATTAAAATGGAATTCTAGGCTAAATTCCCTGCTAAGAAATGGCAATACGATTTTTTTCTTTCTAGTATTAGCTCGTCAAATCAGATTACAGTAGCGCGATTATTCTGGAAACATTACATTGAAATAGTTTTCTGTACGATGAATAATGTACAATAGACAGTAGATGTTACATCTTTGAGGTAATGCAACTGCATATGGCGTCTATTACAGGAGACGAGGCGAGCGGCGAGTTACTCATCTCTCACTCAGCTGTCACCAGATGAGTTTCATTCGCGGGCGAGGTGAGTTGATCGCTTCGTCTTCTGCAATAGGGGCCTATACCTCAATATCCTAAAAAGATTCTCTGAATTACAGAAACCTATTTTCATCAGTTTTGGCAATAGCAAAAATGTGATGGGCAATTTCTCGCTCTAACTATATCATGAGGAGTAAAAATATTACTACTCAAGAGCTATATATTTATATATAAGAAACAATTTTACAATAATTCGACTGCTCTTCAATCTATGTTCGTTCTTTCAATCCGATTTTTTGTCACTGCAGCTCTTTCAACTGCTTAATAAAACCAACGTTTGGTTGTACGCAGGGCCGTTTGTTCTTAATGTGTCCGAAAGCTTGCAAGAATCTGTAGTTATGGTGGACTATCAGATATCCTATTACAACCGCAGTTGAACGTGAAACACCCGCGTTGCAATGAACTAAAATTTTTCCACCAGCTAAGCGACAGCTTTCTATAAATTCGTTTGCTTGTTCTAATACAGCAAGCAGGCTAGTTTGAGGCAGATCTAAACATTCTATATATTTAATAGCGATTTTGTTGCGGTCTTCCAAAGCAGGCGTTTCAACACCAACGCTAAGAATATGGCTTATGGCATATTTTTCGATAACTTCTTTTCTAACACAATCCTGTGATCCAAGATAGAGAAAATTCTGGAGAATGCAAGCAGGTGTCTGATCTGGGCTGTTGTCAACAATGAATCCAAGTCGTGATGGGGCAGAGCGTTCCAGTTCACCGCGGAAGATTTTTCGGGACCCATCCGCGTAGGTCACGGTAGTTTCAGTTGGTTGTAGTCCCTGTTTGCTTAGCTTCAGCTGCTCGAGGAAACTCATTCTGCGCGGTAAACGCTAAATCAACCGAATCGTATTCAACCTGACAAAGGTAGAGTCCGTAAGCTGGAGCCACTACGGCTCGGTCACACCAGGAATGCGCCGAGGGTACTGTAAGCATTTGCTGCACGTCCCTTTCCGTTATACGTCCTTCTGCAGCTGCAATCCAAGTGCCTATCATACGTCGCACCTAAAAGACAAACAATTTACGTATAGTAGGTCATTTTTTATCTTTTCTGTATTTCTTAAATAAAAGCATTTTTGTAGACGAATTTTTATGCTTGAGATTAAATCACCATGATTCACATGAATTCTTAAGCAACTAAAAAACATTTTATATGTAAAATCACATTTTCGACTTTGTACTATTTAGATATTCGTTAATTCCATGTACCTGTTTGTATAAAAATGAACGTCCTTTTATCCGAATGTCCCAGTAATCGTAATACTGTTCCGCCAAATCGCGGTTGAATGTCGAAACCATAGGTGCACCCTTTACAACTGATATATCATGAATTCTTCTCAAGGTGAACGATGCGTCCTGTTGTCTGGGATTACCCCGGGATACTGCCATGAACGTACGAAAATCGTGATACCCTACGAACAAACTGGCAGCTTGTTGAAACCTTTCGATATTGAATGTGGGATTACTGCAATTCAAGGTGTTATTTCAATTGACCATAGCAAATAACTGTCGGTTACTTTATTTACGCAACAAAATAGCACCGATCGTGTTCCTCAATGGGAATAAACCGGGTTAAGGCATGCATCGAGGTACCTTCGCAATACTTTCGCCTTAACACAGCTAATCGGTAGAGGTAGGTACGTGATTTGGCGCAAAGACGTGCGTGAAAGCTCATGGGAACCAGCTGAGTGCTGATTACTCGGATCGGAAGCTCTTGTGACCCGAATGCTCTGTTTAAACGTCGGGTGACTTTATCCTCTTCATAAGGTTTTCCGTTGCGTCTTTCTAGATCAACATGGACTGTGTTGTGGAGAGCGTGCACGCCGGCATCTGTCCTATAGAGTAATAATCATTATGCATGTAGAAAGTTGCATGTTAGAAGTGTATAGTTATTTGCTAACTACAGAATTTGCCAGGATATTGATCGAAAGATCAGAAACATTCACGAACATCCATCTAAAACACAGTTTCACGATAACTGGGAACATTAAAGCCCATCATACAATGTCAATTAAGACTAGGCTGCTAGCTTGAACGTAAAACCGAATTCGAATATTTATATGACTTCGAATCGTATTTCTTGAATAGTTCACGGAACTCAATAACTATCATATATGTCTAAAGAAAACAGACTAAAATGACTTCACATCTATTGAACAGGTATTAAAATTATCGATTTGTATAGTCAGCCTATTTCAAACCAATCTTTTAATTTTGCTGGTTTTGGTTCAAGTATAGGGTTTAATATTCTAGGCGCTTACCTGCTTGATAATTTGATCTTAAAATCGTTAACTGGACATAACTTCTTCAGTGCAATCTCTAAAAGACCTTCTACCGAATGAGGATCGTCCAAGGAAGGATTTTCTTTTACGAGATTTTTTTGAATCCCCCTGCCAATGTAAAAAATATATGAGGATATGACTTTTAAACATGTAGTATGCCTAGTGGAGTCGTTTTTTCGCTTACCTGAACTGTGTCCCGATGTAAGACAAATTAATAAGGTAGCGATTCATTGGTATTTTTAAATTTAGAAACACGGATACTACAGACGGTGTTATGAACAGATACGCAAACAGTGAGGTCGAAAACTCAAAGTGAACCGTCAAATCGAGGCTCCAAGTGTGCAAAGTAAACAAACTCATGCGTGTTACTTTTCGTACAGAATGTGTGTTGCGATCAGTTCAAATTCTGTGAATCACGTGCAATTATGGTTCCAACGAAAAATGTGTTCGTCATGCTCATGTTATGAGTGATGCATTGGAAATTATTATAATTGTATGAACAAGCACTGAAACTCAGTAATATATCCTCACAAAGTTTCGAAATTTCATTACACTTTCTAGTGCGTATGAAAAGTCATGCGAAAATAAATGTGGTTGCCAGAAATGTTTAAAATAAAATATCAGCAAAGGGTTGCCATATTTACTGCTTTTCTCTTTGCGTATCTCTTTATAACACAGTCTCTAACGGATACAAATTAGAAGGAAGTGTTTACCATGCAACATAAAACTAGAGACTGTGTTATAAAGAGATACGCAAAGAGAAAAGCAGTAAATATGGCAATATGGTTGGTGTTTGCCCCATGTTAAAATTGGAGAGTGACAAACAATTATCTTTTAGCAAATTTTTATCTGTCAAAAAGTGCCAAATATTTGACGCTTGGTCAAAGAGTGTAATACAGGCTTAAAGCCTGTAATACAGGCTTAAAGCCTGTATTACACTCTTTGACCAATGGTCAAATATTTGACCTTCTGACATGATGGTCAAATTTATTTGACATCATGGTTGTTGTTTGCCCGTGTTTGCCCCATGTTAAAATTGGAGAGTGACAACTAATTATCTTTGACCAAATTTTTATCTTTCGAAAAATGACAAATATTTGACGCTTGGTCAAAGAGTGTACCACATACATAAGACATACGTAAAACTCAGGAAGAAATCTTCCAAAAAAGTTGGTACAAAATGAACTACTCGAAAGTAACAACCTCTGTAAAAAAACCTCTGTTTGAGTTGTTTTTGAAGGCAGTGTATCTGCGCAGCCCTGCATTTGTCTCGTTCCTACTCGAAAAATGCTGCGTTGATTTTGTGAATAACTTTTTGACAGTTCCTTATGGGATTTTCTTTGGGGCTCGATATGGCCGAGAAAAAGAAAATTCATTTTGTTCTTTATTTATCGAGCAGTTTGACAAGGCGAGGTACGAAGTACTATGGGGCAACGTGTACCAGAAAAAACGCCAGTGTTACGTATGTCTTATGTATGTGAGTGTACTACAGGCTTAAGAGTTCCGAATACCATAGAAGGAGACTGAATGATTCAAACACGATAGTATTTATTGTATTCAAGTTCACTTGCATTCAACATTATCGCGAGAAGCTTTGAGATATTATCGCCAGTGATACAAAATTATGAATCCAAATGAACGTTAGATTGCGTTCAATTGTTTGCTTGCCGGAGCAAATAGGTATCATCAATGCTTACGGAAATTGTAGCATGGTGCATTAGTATCTGATACATGAAATCACCAAGAATCATCGTGGTATATCACGGTGAAAGCACGACGTGCAGTAGCCGAATTACGCCTACAAGCAACCAACATTTGAAAGAATCATTGCGATCGCTTGAGTGCAATCGTTTACGATTCTTTCGGGAAACACTTGCTATATGTTGCTCGCTCCGCCAAAAGCAGGCAATACTGAAACAAAATCATCAAAGAAAGCTACCATATATTTCTTTGCTCTAAGTTGTCTCTTGCAAGCTTGAGAATGTGCAACTTTCAATAGCGATGGTTTGCTAGGATTGAAAGCTTATAAATAGCACGTTCAGAAATGAAACCCAAATGATTGTTATGCGATACGAGTTTTTCCATCCTTGACTGTACCTATATAAAAATCAGGAATCCGTGAATATTGCGCATTTTACCTCGGAATAGACTCACAGTAAAATAATTTTGTCACACCAAACCCAGTTCACACTACTCTCTACCCTGGATTGCAGCAACATCAGCAGGAGCAGTGGCAGGAAAGCAGTAAATAGCCGTGACGAATCATTTTTCTGCTGGTTCAAAGGCGAAAGTTTAAAGGACATTGGACATTGTTTTGTTTTGATTTTGTTTATCAGCTCAAAGTGATTGTGGTAGAACAACTATAGGTGGGTGAATATTTTTGACGTCTATGAATAGCAGGTAGAAAGTCTAAGTAGCAATGAAATAGACAGTAGCTGAACAACCCAATATCCGCACTTGAACGCGTTGTGTAATAAACGAATGTTCCCTTCAGTGCTTCTACTTGTATGCGTGGTTTTATGCCAGTCTGTTAGGTCATTGGGTCTACCTGAGCAGTGTTGGCAGGGTAAACGTCAACTTGATGTCAGAGTATATATAGCATGAAAGCATGAAGTAATCAAAACAATGTTTATGCTTAAATGTTGCCGCAGCATCATTCGGCTACTTCTTCACGTGGAAACCGATTTCCCTTTAATAACGAGAAATAAGTAGTAGTGGCTTGATATTATCAAGTATTCTTTTCAGGCTAATTTCTCATTCAGTAAGTAGGACCAGTAGTTTTATTGTTTGTAAAAATCGAACGGAAATCTTTTTTTGCTTTCATATCTCTTCTCAAAGAGCTGGCAATATATTGTACCGGTAACCAGTTTTTGTGTAGTATTTCCGAATATATAGCTGTTCACAACTACACAATATTGGATCTAACTTTTTGTTCATAATTCTAAAAAAATTAGATGTATAAATGACCGGTCAAATATGAAAAATCACAGGAAGGTTGTATGCAAAGCCACGACGCAAGGTTGAAGTAGAATACTTTTACAAGAAAGATAACCCGGCTTCATGCGTGTCAGTCATTTTTTCTAGTATATAAACGTTGACCGTTCAATGGCAGTATTGTAATTTCTTTTTGTTTGATATTTTGAATGAAGTTCATTGAATATTTATAAATTTTGTGCAAATGAGAAGTTGAGGTGTTGCCGAATTGTAATATGCACATTTAATACGACATCATTAAACGGGAACGGAACAAAGGCTACGGTTATGCAGAACGCGAATGACGACGCGATGCGATTCGCCTTACCGTGGTCAAATGTACAGCTCTTTTTAAGGCGAAGTAGAGCTATACATTTCAACACATTTCGTCTTGCCGAATCGCATCGTGCCGTTATTTGCGTTCTGCATAACCGTAGCCAAACACTAAGCGACGCAAACACGTAATAATAGTCAGAGTATGCATGTAGATGAAGATAATTAACTTTGGATTATAGCGCAAAACGAGAAAATATTAACTCTTCAAATATTCATTTGTGTTCTTCAAATTTCAGTTGTTCAATTTAATATCCGATGAAATGTTTGTTTATTATCTGATGAAGCTCTTATATAGGCCAAATGATGCATTCCCAATTTACTAGGTCCATAACTCTGCCGATCGAGCTTAAGAAAGCAATCGTATAACGACCAATCGGAGGTCGAATTTTGTGTTTTGACAAGGCTTAAGAATTTTCAATAGTACAATAGTTCGAATAATAAAATTGCAATTTCATGCATTTGGTAAGAAACTTAGAAGATTTTCTAATCGATTGCTGCAAAAACGAATGAAATCCATTGAAAACTAACCGATTTATTAGCATTTGCAATTGGACGTATTTCTCACTTTTTTCAGTTTTAGATTTTCATTTCACATCCCTATATAGCCGAACTTCCTGAGAGAAGTATTCTACTTCAAAAAATATAAATTATAAAAATATTCCGAATCTTCAGATTGGTACCTGCAATTCTCGGTCAAATTTAGTTATTGTTTTTTTGTTCTCAGGAAAACCATGGCAGATACCATTAAGGTTGGCGATTATCTAGTGATAAAACGGCAAAAGTACACTAAACTACAAAAGTTTTCGAATTTGGACACTGTTGTTCATTTGGGGAAAGACCAAATCGAACTTCGCTGTGCCGAGAATCATCCTTACCATTCAACGTTCCAGCTGCTGCCAAAGGAGGGACGTAATAAACGCTTTTACGTGCTGGAACCGATCGCCACGGCTTCGGAGATTCGAAATTTGAAACAGTTACTCATTAAGGAAAGTGGGACGGACAATCGAAACATCGTGGACGATCGAAACACGCAAAATCTAACGACCGAGGAGATCCTTAAGCTGAGAGAGGAGTGTGAGTCCTCTTCGGAGGTAATCGGAAAATTGGTGGAAAATTCGAAGAGTTTCGCAGCGAAGACAGAGTACTCCCAAGAGAAATACTTGAAACGAAAGGAGAAAAAATACTTTGAGTATGTTCAAATTAAGCGACCGACTATTAGGTTGATTGCAGATATTTACTGGCGTTTGGATGCAGATAAAATATTAGGCGTCAGGTTTGATACATTGTCGCAGATAATCTCGTACAGCGGTATTTGCGGTGTAGGAAATTTTCTTTTGTACGAATCTGGTACCAATGGTTTATTGCCAGCCGCATTTCTGAACTCACTTGGGGTGAACACCGAAGCGAAGCTTGCCCATTTGCATCCAGGGAACGTAGCTCAAAAACAAGCTTTATTGGCAATGGGATATCCTGCTGAACAGTTAAGCCGATGTATTTCTGTTAACATTTATTCGGTTCTTAGACATTATTATCAAGAAACTAGAAAGGATAATGATGGATGTATTTTCACAGAAAATACTGAAATAAAATTAGTAGAAAACGATTGCGAAAACAGTTCATTAACTGAACCGGGTGAAAAGCGAAAAAATGATTCAACTGAAGATCATGGTCCAGAAGCCAAACAACTCAAACTCGCTGAGGTTAGAAAACAACAGTGGGAGTTGGAGAACGCTGCGGGTTGTGAATTGATGAAGGAAAAGTTTGACTCACTGGTTATTGTTGCCAAAGAACATCCTTACAATATTATCAAATCGTTAATGCCATTCGTAAAACCCAGCCGACCGATCGTTGTTTTTTCCACGGTAAAGGAAATAATGCTCGAATGTTATACAGAGTTGAAGGCTAGTGCCAGCGTAACATATCTGAGAGTTACGTCGAACTGGATGAGACCCTATCAAATTTTGCCCAATCGTACTCATCCTGATGTTACGATGTCTGCAAATAGTGGATATTTACTCACTGGATATACTATTCGGTAGTTGATGTAGACTTTTTTTAAATTTATGAAACATGGAAACAGATTTTAAACTTACTAAGCAAATTTTAGTAAATTCAATTTCCGAATATTCACTGATTTCACTTGATCTTTTTTAAAAAGTTAATGAGATAACGAGACAGAGTGACAAATATGACTTAAGCAGGTATTAGACGAAGCAAATATTTGCTATTTTTCAATACAGATTTTATTTTGTGCAAATAAAAATCGTACCAAAAATAGCAAATATTTGCTTCGTCTAATACCTGCTTTAGAAACAAATCGGCTATTCGTAAACCAAACACAAATTTTACCCCAATTTTGTTATAATCAGTCTACTAAAATACAGCAAAATCACGTAGCGCTTGTATACAAATACGACAAATACCTGGTCGTAAGCTGCGTCTCTTCCGTTACACGTCAATGGAGCTTCGCTTATATCAACGACAGATTTCATAGATACGATATAACTGTTAGGTGCGTATGATCCAACAGACAATTTAATAACAGATTCGAACTTTCAACGATTAGACTCGGATCGGGTAGCTTATATCGGACAAATAAAAAAATAAACTTTTTCTTAATAAATTCAAATACATTTCATGCATTTCTTGCTTAAAGAATTTCCTTTTGCTCTCTAGTTTCCTTTTTGACAATAATTACACTTATCGCTGTCATATAAATTATCATAATGTATTATTCGTATAAGTATTCAAAGTAAAATTTAGAAATTCTAATGTTCATTACTTTCCGTTGTTTCCTGCACGACTCATATGTTTATTCTAGCACATTTTGACCGCTTTCTACGTTGTAGTTGGTAGCATCACTTTTTGATCTCAACATTTCCACTTGATAACTATTCCAAGCTGAACCTTGCGATGAGTAGAACATTAACCAACTCATGGAGCGAATAATTGCATTTCCGCTGTTCAAAATCTGTCCTGTCAAGATAGAAAATCTCAGCAAACGAGGGAATGAATGCATATAAATTCATGGACAGAGTTACTGTTTAATCGTAATCCAGCAAAACTTGAGTTCTGGCTGTGAAAAAATATGTATAACAGGCAGGCTGGCGCTGTGTCAGTTTAGTCAGTTACCACCGAGCTGCTCATCTAGTTTGATTCTTACGGGTTTAGCTAATGTACACATAATTGATTAGAAAGCGTTAAACTTTATTCTTGCCTCCGTATTAGTTTTAGGTAGTATCGTATTATTATTCTTTCTAGGTTATTTGTAATATGACTTCATCGTGGGTTGTTGAATACATACAAGTGTATTTTTCAAGATAGTTTAATAGCTTGTATTTATGACATTTCGCGAAACCCAGTGTGTTAGATTTTCCACATAGATAATTAATTAATACATTCTAACTTATCAGAAAAGCAATTACTGTTAATCTTTTTCTTTCGTTACATAACAATTTAGGGAAATAATCGAAAATCAAATTGCCACCGCAGCGCATTATATATCCAGCAATTGAACGGCTTTCGGCGAAATGTTATATATACCTACATCACTACTTTGCAGATCGATTAGATCAAATGACTTATCGTGTGGCTGAGTACGGACTGGGATTTGAAAACATCATTTCACTTAAAATAGTTTAGCTTTCCGAAATAGCTCTTTTCCCTCTTTCCTGCGACATAAAATAAACTGTATAATTTAATGGTCCAGATTCTTTGATAAAGCTGATGTTCAATGAAATGTTGAGCCACCATTCATAGGTTTGTGTAGAAGCAAAATTCAAAACTAGCATTGTCCGCCGTTGATGAAGATTTTCTTGACGAATTGCAGCTCATGGTTGTCGGTGGCTAAACAAAATCCCTAGATAAACTATTGGGTAGGGTTGAATCGGTTAAAGAACTTGATCAAAGTTCAAGATTTTTTATTTGACTACGGACGCGGTTTTCAACGCAACACGATGCACTTAACTATGGTGATCTCAAATGGCTATCAATGGTGTGGGACGTTTGATCCGTATTGTAAGAGGGCGGAAGTGAAGGCAACATTAAGCGGAAATTTTTCTCTTATAGCAGATTGCCATACCAGAATCCAAAGCGATCTTATCAAATCAACCTAAGAGCTCTCTTCCGTTGGTACTTCCGGATGATCCGTGCCGTCTGTTTCTTCCATTCTTTCTTCTGTTGTGATCGACGCTGGTGGGGTTCTATTTCCTTTCGCCACACCGGTGGATTCTCCTTCAAGCTCGTCGTCTGCCTCATCACTTACCACGTGTATGCAGTTCTCGGTCGATGATGAGTTGTTTTTCGAGTAACGCAGCTGCTGCAAATAATGGCGCTGGGTTGGCTTGTGGAGAGCCAGCTGCGTGAGAGCTTCCTCAATCGAGAACCATTGCCGTTTACGACCGATCGTTTTCGAGTCTTCCCATTCTTCTAACTCTTGAGTAACAACCATGACGAAGACCTCGGTCCGGTGCATGTGCTCAGTATTCTGTAATTCAACGCGATTATGGTTACAAAATTAGTCCGTTTTGTTCGCAAGATTGCACTCACTTCGAAAATTCCTAGACATCTACCCAGCTGGCCGAGAACTCCTGCTTCCTCGAGAACTTCGCGCGTCGCTGTCAATGATGATTCTTCCTCTGGTTCAACTCCTCCTCCCGGTACTATCCACAACTCAGGACGGCGAGACGATGTTACTAATAAAACCTGCAAAGATGATACTCTCATATAATTATTCGAATCGTTCACTAACATATTAAGAAGGTTTAAAAGCATTCAAGGCAAAATTTGATATTCTTTCAAGGCTTAGTTGAGAGAACTCTTTTCTTGATAAAATGTAAATGTAGCTTATTTATGTTCTTGCTCTCAACATTTCTTCCAAACGATCTTTGATGGAATGCGACGTGGATAAAAAATCAAAATGAAAGTTATATTGTTGCAGCAGTTGCATAATTGGGTTGGTGGTTTTAGGATAAAGAGAAATACTAATGCATCCCATCAAGTAAATTAAATATTTGATTTAGAAGACACAGACACTTACTTCAGCTTCCGCTTCAGATCGTACGCAGATGCAGGCAGCTCGGCGCCGATAGCCATCCTTATCGTAGATTCTGGTTGAATTCGGCTTTTCCTTCACCATCTTGGCGGTGTTAAAAATACAGTGCAGGGGGTGTTATTATTCGTGCTCAATTACTCTGTGGCCGCCGTCACTAAACACTTTCAGAAATGTGCACAAACCTCACTGGGATTGGTTGGAATCTCTAGGTGAGTTCAGTGATTTAACTCACAGGTGTAAAACGTTGTCGTTGATAGGAAAACACAAAACTATAAAATATTACTTGCACTATTTGGCTTCCTCTAAAAACTGCGAAAGAGAACAGTAGAGACAAGATGAAGGTTATTAAACTTCTGTGATATATTTACAATATGAAAGTTAGTCATCAGGCTGACTCATAACATTTCAGCATATTTTTGTTTGTTTAGTACGTAGGTTTTGGACCAAACAAACCGCATGATTGTTATGCCCATAAATTTGTATTCCACAACGTTCATCGAATAACGAACACGTATTTATGATTGATTAGTGTAGATTGCTTCTGGACAAATCTTACGCAAAGTAACAAACTTTTTTTTGGTAGATCAAAATTGAAAAAAAGAATGAGATTTTTTTACAAAAATAACTGATACGATTTTGTTAAAATTCTAACAGACATTGTTAAGCTCTATTATATTCGGGAGCATCACTGCTCAGTTGTTGAGCATTTTAAAAAGTTGAATCATATATATGATTATAGAAAATGTTTCCAAAAAAATTAGAATTTCCCAACCTTTTAAAAGTTGCTGTAGCATATTTAAAGCGTGAAATTTTGAAATTAACTGAGCAATTTCAAAATATACATTAAAATTTTAACAATAAGCACAACGGTTCGATAGTTTTCATCACAACTATCTTTTTTTTTTGAAGATAAAAGATTAAAGGCTACAAACAAACAATCATTGCCGGTTATTTTCGTAAGCTAGTACATATATCATTTCAGTCAACATCGACGGCTGTTCTGAAAAGCATCGTCCGTCACGACGTGAAAGCGTCAGCTGATTTCTGCACCTTGCTTTCACAGCTCAGCAAAATCGTTACTGTAAAAGCTATCTTCTTGTTTTTCTTTTTGCTGCTTTATCTTAAGGTTATTCTTAACACACCTCTCGCTTGTGATGCAACATAGGTATTTCTAACGAATGTCAGTGAAGCCTCTTTTGTAACAAAATATATCACAAAGTGCTTTATCCTCATACAACAAATTTCGAGTAATGCTTATTGAGGATACTGTTTTTTTGTTCATGTATCTTCGAACATCATGCACTATTTGCTACACAAACAGGTCTGAATGATGCTGTTTTTCGTTCGATTAACTTCACCAAAATGAAAGATAAATAAAAGCGACATTTTGCTATGCCAGTACACGATCAGTCATTGATTTGCACCTGTTGACCCGGTATTAACAAGAATTGATTTTTAAGCACCCTGTTTCGTATTTACTTACCACCTAGACAAAACTTTGCGTCTACTTGGTAGGTAAACAGCGCAGCTAGCTACGTGTGACCGCTTTCGGTTTGTTAATAGTAATACAGGCAGGTCCCGGCAAAGCATCCATCTTGAAGGTTATCTCTGGCCGAGAACTGCTCCTTTCCGCTCGTGTCTCGAGTGTTTCTACAGGATTCCTATTATTTAGGCTCGCTCCAAAATGGAATTGAGAAGAATGCTATTGCGAAATTGGCGGAAGTTGTGCTGATTAAGCGTCACTAACTTTCACCGGAAAACGCACTTCCGGAAGCTAGATGAACCAATAATAACACCCAGATGATGAGAGCAAACTGGCTTCTAAATTCACTTATTGCAACTTCAAAGCAGCTAGATTTGTTGCTGGAAAGGTGCTTTTTACTTCTATCAATAGTGAAACGAGTATTTAGCAATTATTTCGGCGGCGATGAAGAAAAGCACACACACAAAATGATCGAGCAGACAAACACCGTCCGTTTCTCCGTCGTTTATTCGTTCCGTTTGCCGTCGACAGGACGTCAGTTGACATTGACAGCTGCTTGAAAATACACTGTTAATATTATTTTCAACATTATTATATCCGTTATTGTGCTATTGTCGGAGTTCGCAACGCACAGTACAATAAGGACTCTTTGTAGGTAAGTTGGGTAGGTTGTTAGCTATATGTACCAGTTTATAATATCTGAATGAGCTGCGGTTTCTGAGAAAAACGTGATTTTCAAAAATTTTATGTCGTTGGTTTTCGGTTTTTAAATCATGAATTAAAACTGTTCGATATCTTTTCGAAATTGAGTCCTAAAAATGTACCCGTTTCTATTATTTTATTATTTTGTCACTGTATGTTTTACTCGTTTTACTAGTCTGGCGGAGTGGATTCGGGAACCAATTTCAACTGTTATAACGAGAACCAGTCGTATTGAATTTCCATTGACTGGTTCCCGTTATAACAGTTTAAATTGGTTCCCGAATCCACTCCGCCAGACTATATGGCGGACTGGTTTCGGGAACCAATTTAAACTGTTATAACGGGAACCTGGTGTATAGAATTGGTCAATGAGCTATGATACAAATAAAGGGGTGCCCAAAAATGCAACGATAAATACTTTGTAATATGAAATATTGAAATTATTCCGCAATATATCAACAGTGTCTTGCCCCTAATTCACGCAGCTTGAGCAGGTCTATGATAGCTGCATGCGACGGAACGCGAAAGATGTCATTGGGAACATGAACACTAAGGTAGGACGGGAGGCATTGTACAGACCGGTAATCGGGCCAGATAGCTTGCACGTCGTGTCTAGTAAAAACGGTCATCGGTGTGTAATCTTTGCGGCCTCCTGGTTCCCCCGCAAACATATCCACAAATCTAACCTGAGATCCCCCGAAACAGACAAAGAATCGAATCGACCACGTTCTAATCGACGGCAGGTTCTTCTCCGACATCATCAACGTTCGCACTTACCGTAGTACGAATATATTCGGTCCATTACCTAGTAGCGTTACCTAGTAGCTGTGTTCATTGCACTCAAAACTTTCGACAGTGTATAACATATGCCGAAGTCGAACGCCGCGATTAAATATCGAGCAACTGCGTGACAGCTATTCTTGAAAAAGCTGGAGGAGTAGCCGATCAGCCATAGGTAGGGATACTGTTGTGTATGTAGCTTTTTTAGAACAAGTAAATTTAAATTCCCCTGGCATCACTGCCTCTCAGTTAATGTACACTTGAAACGAAAGACACTTCGCATACTTTGTCGCTCCGGTCTAATAGTACTTTTAATACGTTCGATGCAAGTAAAGTTTTAACTAAGCAGTTATAAATCGTTTTTTATATCCGAGATCCCTGATACACAATAAATTTTGGTGTCAGAAGTGAGATTAAAGAGCGAAACATTCCGGTCGAAAGTAAGACGCGTTCGTTCCGGTTTCGCGAAAAGCAAAATGGCTTCCGGAGAGCTAATGGAATCTCTAACGCGGATGCTGGCCGACGCTCTAAAATCCTCCATTGAAAATACATTGGGACCAGCGAATCCTGCCAGAGATGCACCAAATGTAAGATCGCCTTTGTTTTCCGTGTCTGAATATCGTTCTTCGGAGAATACTTCTGTCTCGGATTATTTCAAACGCTTCGAGTGGGCTCTACAGTTGAGCAATATTCCAGCAGCTCAATATGCACATTATGCACGAGTGCACATGGGCACAGAACTGAACAATGCCATCAAATTTTTAGTAAGTCCGCGTGATCCAGTGGATATTCCGTACGATGAGCTTCGCACGACTTTGGTCAATCATTTCGACCGATCGAAAGACAAGTACGTGGAAAGCATAAAATTCCGGGAAATTGTGCAGCAGAAAGATGAATCTATCTCTAGTTTTGTTCTCCGTCTCAAACAAGGTGCTGCGTACTGTGAATATGGTGAATTCCTAGATCGAATGCTGATTGAACAGCTTCTACATGGCCTCGAATCGCGAGACATGTGTGACGAAATCATCGCCAAGAAACCAGCAACATTCAAGGCGGCATTTGAGGTTGCACACACCCTAGAAGCCACACGGAATACGACCAAAGAAGTGAGAACGGCAAGACCATCGATGATGTTCGAAGCGGCGAACAAATTAGGTTATGAAACACCAAAGACAAAGAAAGTAACTTCCAGTAGCTACTCTTCGTCACACCCACACAAGCAGCGTAAGCATAAGATTGGTGGGAAACCAACACAAGGGCAAATCACATGCAGTGGATGTGGTGGTAACCACACACGAACACAGTGCAAGTTTCGTGAAGCGAAGTGCTTCAATTGCGATAAAACAGGGCATATATCGAAAGTTTGTAGAGCCACCAAGCAAAGAATGGCAGACGTTACTGCATCGCAGGTGCAATCAGAAGTTCTTCCTGCAGCGCAAGTAGATATAATCCAGTCGCTGAATAAAATTAAGTCCTCCGCCTCATCTGGGAAGCAAATCATCGACTTCAACATTGACGGACAAAACCTCAAAATGGAAGTAGACACCGGTGCCCCATGCGGAATAATTAGTGAGAACAAACTACGGTCAATCAAACATTCATTCGTTCTACAGAAAGCAGACCGGCGGTTTTCTAGTTACACCGGTCATCAAATTGTGTGTTTAGGCCGTCTCCCTGTGGATGTAACAATCGGTCACACAACACGCAGATTGGATTTGTATGTAGTGTCCGGAGACTACGATACGCTTTTTGGTAGGGAATGGATTTCCCAGTTTACGGATGAAGTGAATTTGAACAAGTTATTTTCCCAAACCGGTCAGGTAAACTCTGTTCTACCTGCTGATTCCACATTGTCAACTGAGCAGAATCAGGCCCTCAAGCAACTGCTGATCAATTATGACGATGTTTTCAGCGATACTCCAGGCAAAATAATAGGCCATCCCGCATCTGTTCATCTAAAACCCGAAACAGCACCAGTTTTTGCGAAAGCACGAGACGTTCCGCTGGCATTGAGAAGCCAGTATGCAAGAGAAATCGAGAAGAAACTTGCTACAGGCGTCTACGAGAGAGTCGACTACTCTGAATGGGCATCCCCCACCCACATTGTTGTGAAGAAAAATGGAAATCTGCGTATCACCGGTAACTACAAGCCTACTGTAAATCCCCGGATGATTATCGACGAACACCCGATTCCCAAGATCGAATCCATCTTCAACCACATGAAGGGAGCTTGTTTGTTCTGTCACTTGGACGTGACGGATGCTTACACACACCTCCCAATAGATGCAGAGTTTCGACACGTCCTTACACTGAATACACCCACACATGGTTTAATTCGTCCGACAAGAGCGGTGTATGGCGCGGCAAATATTCCTGCAATTTGGCAGCGTCGAATGGAGACTGTTCTTCAAGGTTTGTCAAATGTAATAAACTTTTTTGACGACATTATTGTTTTCGCAGACAGTTTCGAAAACCTGCTGACGGCTCTCACAGCAGTTTTCGAAAGACTAAAACATCACGGTTTACGTTTAAATCGTACTAAATGTATTTTCGCCACTACGGCCTTGGAGTGCTTGGGTCATAAAATTGATGCAAGTGGATTGCATAAATCAGATAAACACATAGCAGCTGTACGAGATGCACCTCGTCCTTCGAATCCGGATGAACTTCAACTGTTTTTGGGAAAAGCAACGTACTATAATTCGTTCATTCCCAATCTTTCTGCACGATCCCGTTGTTTACGAGATATGTTACTGAAGGATAGTTTTGAGTGGAATCCTGAACGGGTTGCAGCGTACGAAGACATCAAATCAGCTTTAGTATCCCCGAAGGTGCTTATGCAGTACGATCCAGCTCTTCCCTTGCTTTTAGCCACAGATGCCAGCAAAAGTGGTTTAGGGGCAGTCCTTTCGCATCGACTATCAAACGGTTTAGAACGTCCGATAGCCTTCGCCAGTCGATCAATGTCTCCCACTGAGCAAAGGTATCCCCAGATTGACAAAGAGGCCCTTGCTATCGTGTGGGCGGTTAAAATTTTTTTTTATTACCTCTACGCTCGACAGTTTACTCTAATCACCGATCACAAGCCGTTGACTCAAATTTTGAATCCTACGAAATCGCTTCCTACCCTGTGTATCAGCAGAATGGCAAATTATGCTGATTATTTGTCAAATTTCAATTTTGAGGTTGTGCACAAATCTACGAAAGAAAATGTAAATGCAGATTACTGCTCTCGAATTAAGCGAAACGACGATGGTGTTAACAATTTGTGTCTTCGTGAGGGAAGAAGTATTGGTGCGGACGAATTCGAAATCTTTGTTTTGCATCAAATCGCACAACTACCGATAAATGCTGAGCAAATAGCCCGAGAAACACGCAAAGATCCTAGTCTTGGTAAAATTGTTCAATTGTTAGAAGCCGGTACCGATTTATTGCGAGCTGGATACAAAGCCCCAGAAGTGAAGTATTCGCTCGCTGCTAATTGTTTACTGTTCGAGCATAGGGTGGTGATACCATCAGTTTTTCGCCAGTCTGTATTGAATGATCTCCATGTAGCACATCTAGGGATTGTCAAAATGAAAGGGCTCGCTCGTTCGTTTGTTTACTGGCCCGGAATTGATGCGGACATCGAAAAACAAGTAAAATCGAGTTCTCAGTGTTCTCGTCAGGCTCATGCTCCACCGAAATTTAGTGAACATCATTGGCAGTATCCCAAAGGTCCTTGGGAAAAAATACATATTGATTATGCAGGTCCGGTAGCAGGTTCAATGTTGCTGATCGTAGTCGATTCGTATAGCAAATGGTTGGAAGTAAAGGTAACCCAATCAACCACAACAGCAGCAACAATTGGAATTATGGACGAGTTGTTTTCAAGTTTCGGAGTGCCTGTAACTATAGTTTCGGACAATGGTCCGCAATTCACTGCGACAGACTTCAAGGTGTTTTTGCAGAAATGTGGAGTGAAATATCATAAGCTTTCGGCGCCGTATCACCCTGCAACAAATGGTCAAGCGGAGCGGTACGTTCAAACGACGAAGGACGCTTTAAAAGCGATGGGAACTACAGCATCAACGTTGCAGTCAAACCTGAATATTTTTCTACAGATGTACCGTTTAGCTCCACATGCGACGACTGGGGTTGCACCGTCGAAATTGTTTCCAGGGCGAATTCTCAGAACGCGTTTGGATCTTCTGAAACCTGGAAATCTTCAGCAACGAATCGTAACGAAACAGCAAGCCAATTTCCAACCATCATTTCGTGTATTCTCTGCAGGTCAACCAGTTTATATTCTCTCTGGTAATTGCCGTATGGACAAGTGGATTCCTGGTGTAGTGACAGCTTAATTGGGAGACTTGCCCTACGAAATCGAATACGCTGGTAAACGGTTTAGGCGTCACATCGATCAGATACGTTTCCAGCACGAATCTAAAGAACATCAGATCAGCTCAGAGGCGAATTCTTGTCAGCAGAATGTACCGAGACGTATTCATTTCTACGGTAGTAACGTGACAGTTCCAGTGATACCATCGACGCCAAACAACACAGGGACAGCTTCGACCAATGACGACTCGCCGCAGTTTCACACGCCGGCAGGTAGCCCTGGTCTTCCAGGAACAAGCCCTTCTTCGTTCATCGTTCGTCGTTCGACAAGAGACCGCCATCCTCCATGCAGATACTCGCCTTAGGTGATCCATTCCGAAAGGAGAGAAGAAATGTTGTGTATGTAGCTTTTTTAGAACAAGTAAATTTAAATTCCCCTGGCATCACTGCCTCTCAGTTAATGTACACTTGAAACGAAAGACACTTCGCTTACTTTGTCGCTCCGGTCTAATAGTATTTTTAATACTTTCGATGCAAGTAAAGTTTTAACTAAGCAGTTATAAATCGTTTTTTATATCCGAGATCCCTGATACACAATAGATACCATCTGGTCGGAGTTATAAATCAGGACACTTTTTTTCGGCGCAAATTTGATCCACCCTAATTCTAATCTACGAAGAGTAAATAAATATAACACGTTATATTTGATTTGCACTTTAATATACACCAAAATACTCATTTATTTATTTAACGTGTTTCTCAGGCGAATTTCATCAAAATGCGCTTTAGTAGATTTCGTATCATTACTTCTTGCAAGATGGGGAGTTTTTTCGAAGTTTTTAGTACAAAGTTGTCGAGTTCACTAAGCAAACAATGTATGCAGTAGGGAAAGCGAAAAACAAGCAAGTTGGAGATATGATACAGATTTGGAAAAATATATCGCATCTCGACGAGACTTGAACCCGCAATCTCCTTGTCCCCGCCATGGTTTTTTGACCAATTAAACTACGGGGAACGGTGGTACTGTTCTAAAATCTATATGCGTATCACATTCCACTGTCGACTTATTTAATTGCTCATCTCTAACTACACACACTGCTGTGCAGGCGTTATTTATAGACTGAAAGGAATGTCTCATCACACACAGAAGAGTCAGCTGACGCTGATAACTCTTATAGACCTGTGCGATTGAGACCAAAGTCAGTCTGAGTCGTGTTTGCTGCTGGCAAGTGCGACACAACAACGGAAGGTGCTCCGTAGGGCTAAGTCTTTCGAACTAAATTTCTATTTTCAACAACGGCTTTTACCCGTTAACAATCAAGTTCATCAAGCAGACAATGTGTGCAGTAGGGAACTGGAAATATGATACAGATTTGGGAAAATATACCGCATCCCGACGGGACTTGAACCCGCAATCTCCCTGTCCCTGTCGAGTTCATCTTTTGCTAAGTAAATATGTTTTTTTTTCTAAGAAACTCAGTTTTGGTTAAAATGCAAATAGGACGGACTTATTATGCGCGTCAGTAGATGATTTCTCTCGTTACTCCACTGAGACTCTATCGAAAACATAATCGTTCACTCGCATTTTTTCAAAATTCTGCTTATTGTCACAAATTAAAGTTGAATATCTTAAGAAAATCAGGACAAATGCTAGAATATGAAAAATAAATCAGGACACCCAAAAAGGATCTCAAAATCAGGATATGTCCTGCTAAATCAGGACGGATGGTATCCCTAGCCATAGGTAGCACTGCTGCAGCGCTACTAGGTACAAGGGCTGGTTTGACGGCGAATACAAGCAGTTAGTCGAGGAGAAGAACACAGCTGCTGAGGATGCTGCAACACCGTACAAGAACGAAGGTGGAATGATACCGATGAGCACGGAAAAGCCAAAGCTCAGTTCTCCGAAAAAAGTCTTCTTTCCAGCAAAAGGACCGAGATCGCGTAGCGATGGAAGAGGTATACCAAGTTTACGACACTCGGAAGTTCTACGAAAGGCTGAACAGCCGTTACGGGGGCTACGTGCCGCAAGCCGATAAGTGCAGGAGGTTGATCGGTTGATCGAAAGGTGAAAGCAGTTCTTCGATGAGCATCTGAACGGCGGTGTATTAGAGCGTGAGGCGGTATGGCAACGAGTAGTCTTGGTGCACGAGTAGAATACAACAGGATTCCAGCCCCCGATCTCCTGAAGGTGGAGGAGGAGTTTGGCCGGCTGAAATACAATAAAGCTGTTGGAGTGGCCCAACTTTCCAGTGAGTTGTTGAAATGCGGTGGAGAAACACTGGCTAGACTCGTGCACTGGGTCGTTCTCAAGATTTGGGATAAATAACGAGTACCGGATGAGTGAATGGAAGGTATTGTGTGTTCCATCTACAAAAAGGGCGACAAGATGGAGCGCTGCAATTACCGGGCAATCACTATGCTGAATGCCGCCTACAAGGTACTCTCACAAATATTCTGTTGTCGAATATCATCATTTGCGAAGCAGTTCTTGGGGTCCTACCAGACGGAATTAATGGGTGCCCGCGCCATCACGGATCGTATATTCGCGGTTCGGCAGATTATACATAAATGCGGCGAATACAAGTGCACACACATTATCTATTTACCGATTTCTAATCGGCATACGACACAATCGATGGGGACATGCTTGTGCTCCTTGGATACTCGAAGAGGTTTAGGCCAAGGTGATGGTCTCTTGTGCCTGCTGTTTAATATTGCCCTGAAAGGTGTCATAAGAAGAGCGGATATTAACACGAGTGGCACGGTATTCCGGAAGTTGGTTCAACTGTTTGGCTTCGCCGAGGATATCGACATTGTGGCACGGACCAAATGGATTTGACTGACGATCAATGCATCGAAGGCGAAGTATATGAAAGAAAGGAGTTCACGAGAAGTCAGTGCCAACCTCCCACCTCGACGAGTTCGTGTACCTGGGCTCACTGGTAACTGCCGACAACGATACCAGCAGGAAAATTCATCGGCGCATTATGGCAGGAAATTGTGCATATTTTGGTCACCGGAGGACGCTCCGATCCTCACATAGAGTGACACATGACTCATAGACTGTGGAGGACCGACACGCCTTGCGGTCTTCGAATGAAAGATGTTGCGTACCATCTTCGGTGGACTGCAGATGAAGAACGGAGCGTGGAGAAGGCGAATGCACCACGAAGAGCATGAGCTGCTTAGGGAGTCATCTATCGTCCACACCGCTAAAATTGGCAGGTTGCGGTGGGTTGAGCATGTCGTAACGATGTAGGACGACAGCCCGGAAAAGATGTTTCTTGAAACCAATCCGTCAGGGACGAGGCGGAGAGTTGCAAAGCGGGCTAGGTGGATCGATCAGGTGAAAGACGACCTACGGACCCTACACAGACTGCAGAGCTGGTGCACTTCATCCATGGACCGAGTGGAATAGAGTCGACTCTTACGTACATCAAAGGTCACACCGCAGACAGACTCCAAGCTGAGTTCCAAACTTGTGTAAAGATTTTTGTGGTAGCAATTCGTAATCAGATAGCGCTATCAGTGACTCCAGCCTCATACACCAGCAAAAAAAATGTATTGTAGCGATAAGGTCACCAGGCGGCGCTAGTATACAAGTGATTTTTAACGCAATTCTCTTTGAAAATTTACACGGAATTTTCGATCAATTTTGTTCTTGCTTGGACGTCTTGGAATTTTATTTAATGAATTTTTTTATAGAGTAAGCTGTGCAATTCCGGGCATATCTCACAATAGATCAACGATTCTTGTCGCAGTGAGGAAGTCCATACAGGAAAAAAAAGCTGTTTAATGCAGCTGAAATATACAATTACTTATCTAAAAGAACGAATAGTAAAAGGATTTACGTTATTCACACATTTTTTATTATATCTACATACATTACTTTTCATACATATGCTCACCTATATCTTAATAAAATTTGCAAAAAAAAATGGCATAAGAGGGGGAGGGTATTATATAGCTACGTAATTATCTAGAGGGGGGATCTGACTTTGTGACGAGATGCTATGATGGGTGATGGGGGGGGATCAAAAAAACCTAAAAAAAAGCTATGTCATTTATGGATGTTCCCTAGGGGCACCAAAATTCACAGAAATGGTTGAAGGACTTTTATTTTTTTTTCATTTGAGCTCTAGGGCAGAACCGGTGTTCCTTGGTGTATTCGCTAAAATCAGGGGTTCTCCTTATTTATTTATTTATTTATTTATTTTTGAACGTAATATTAAGGTATATAGAACCGTTTCGTTATATAAGAGAAATAAAAAAACTTACATAAACAAGTAGAATATTTGATAAAACGATGCATAAAAAGAACATGATTTACATATTAATTTTTTCTGACTCCATTTCAAAAATTAGCTTTTTGAAATGTAAAAAATTACAATTCTTCTAACACGATGCAAATTTTGCATTTTGCAGAGTTAATTTTTTTTAAGGTTTCACTACACTAGTCTCGCGTGAATGAGCTTAAGACGATTTCGACAGTTCTGCTTAAGTATGCCTAGCTCAAAAAAGTACGAACAGAACTTTGCCTATTTTATCTGGAACGGGTTTGATCCCCAAAACTCTTAGCTTGTGTATGGTTAAGGATGTTTGTCATGATACGATGCACCTTTAATAACAACGTGTATACACTATGAATTGTTTTCAACCATTTTCTTAAAAAATTCAATAATAAGCATAAATTTTCTCGCTTACGCTCTTGTACAAGTTGTACTGAACACCCACAAATCGTCATGCGATTCACAGGTCGAAACGAAAACTTAAATACCCTCGAAGGTTCGGTGCTTGTTCTACCCGCCAACCAAAAAATAAGCTAGCAAAGTGCCAATATAAGCCAGAAGATACTTGACTGCAGTCCCACAGCGGCGAACAGACCACTCTCTGACAGGCGATACATTATTTATGTGCATTTTACATGTCGTTGATAAGAGTGTGGGAGCGGATACCTACGGTTAATATTATTAGTTGTTTTTTTACTCTTTCTCAAGAGATCTCAGTCGCGTCGCGGGGCTCGTCTGGGTTTGGTCTGCAATTGGCACTACTTATTGGAGGAGTCCTAGCTGTCGCGTTCGGTGTGAATGGCTGCTTTTGGGTAACGCTTGGTCCGAACGTGGGGCCCCCACAAAACTTGTCCCACGCCGATCAACAGGGGACACATCAGAAAGCAAGCAGAGAGTTATCGATGGACGGACGCGGCTGGACCACGTTTGCTCTTGATCTGTGTGACGGCATGGCTCCGGCCGTCATGCCAGACGCAGTGCATTTTTTCTTCTCTCTCGAGATATTGCGCAAAACTAGTCCCCCGCGATTTTAATGCAGCACTCACGCTGACTGATCTGTCGTCCTCTGTGGATACTTTGGATCAAGGGGTACCAGGTGAGGGGAGTACTTAAAATACATTCAGAGCAAAATTCAGGGATGTACGAAATATCAGGTGCGACAGGATCGCAGATTGTGCGTTGCGTAAAGGATTTGTTTCGAAAGGTGTGGGACTAGTGAATGACTAATACGACTATCTCTGTTATATGTTTTGTGGTTTTGACAGGTGAAATAAAACAAATGTCTGCGTTGAAAATTTAACTCAATTAGGGAGGGAATCTGCAAAGAGGAACCTATCACTGAAATACTTTGGGAACAGTATTTGTGAAGCATTTTAAGAAGAATGTCAAATTCAGGGGCGAATTATTTAACTAAAATCGTGAGTTTCATATTCTTCTACAATAACCCTTGTATTCAATATACTTCAGACTACTAACAATGATTTTACTTTGTAAGACGCCTAAACGAGCTTTATAGCGAACGTTTCACTTTCGTTGATTAACAAAATATTCCACACTAAGCATAAGCAATATTTTAATGGAAACATTATGCGCGACAAGCAAAGTACTTCGCATCCATTAACCAGTTATGATCATTCGATGTACATCGGAAGATTTGTCCGTGCATAACCGTCACGTTTCCACTTTGAAGCTGCTCAAGTCAACAATACACAACTGCTTTGACATTAATGTGTCATCGAAAAATAATTACTGCCATCCTCTCTTTTACTTTCCTGTTTCTTCCAAAGCATGGAAACATTCGAATTGATCGAACGGTAGATCCTAAGTGCATGTTTAAGGGATTGTGGAGTTGAACAGTTGTAGATAAAAATTTGCAGCTTATACTTGATATATATCTAAAAATTTGTAGATTACACTGGTCAACAAGTATGGCTTTAAAGTTCAAACTAAAAAAAAGAAAGATCATAGCTTTTTAACCATTCATTCCTGTGAATTTTGGTGTCCCCTAGCAGAGATAACTTTTCAAGAAACTTAGGTGAGTTTTTCCGTAGAAGCGACGAACCAGGTAAGCGCTTAGTCTGTGGCCATTTGACGCACTTCTGCATTCACTAGAGGCTCCAACATTTATAGGGACGGGTAAGGGTCTCCGGGTAACGTTTGAGTACTGTATTCATAGTCGATTTTAAAAATTTCAGCAATTTTGGAATCCTTTCTTTATACCGTGTCTGGTTCTCCACGAGATTGGAGTGAATTTGTGTCTCAACCTTGATGGCATTTTCACCACTAAGAGCCATTCGGAACAAAATGCTATCGATAGTTTCGCGATGTGACAACTAAGGGCGCTGCAGTCAATAAAAATACAACTGGAACAGCCTGTAAGCGACTCTAAATTTCAGAGATACTATCTGAAAGATGGTGGTGATGGATTTTACACGCACCTTCTGAGTCGTAAGGAATGTTGTAGATCTTATGGTTTGCCAGTAATCAACGAGCGGCTTCATTTCATTTAAATTGATTTAATTAATAACCTTGTTGAAATTAGGTTTTATGAAGCCCACCTCCCCTACAAACAACTTTATGTGTATACTTTGCAACACCATGATCTGGTTCGCAACATTTGCCGTGCTGGACGGGCCGATCTGGGCACATTTAATCAGCAGCAGGCAGCACCGCGACGAAATGCGCGGCAGTCGTCGCCATCCGGAAACAGAGCAGATGCTCTCCCACCAGCGCCAGGTATTTATCACTAATATCAACTAACAGCAGCCTGGCGGACCCCTGTTGCCGTGTTGCCTCTCTTCGGCTCATGACTGGACTGGACAGGATGACCACCAGCCAGCCAACCAACCACCGACCGCCTCCCCCACAGCGCGTATTCCGGTGCAGACGCGCAGACACACCTTGCATGACCGGAGCAGGGCAAGTCCGGTGCGGTGAGGGGAGGAACACACGTTGCGTTCATGTGATAAGAAGGAAACTTATAGGTGATTATTATGAAGCTGCTACCCGCTGCTGCTTCAAGTTGGTAGAAATTTGCATATCACCTGGCCACGCGAGTCTTACGCTGCGTGTCGCTATTGACGCGTGTGGGTTCAAGTGTTTGTGTTTCTGAATCGGAAAACGCCGCCTCGCGTTCAACGCTGTTGCTTTGAGCTGACGAGAGCAAGTGTACGGCTAGAGCAGACGTAAACGACAAACCCCTCGGCATCAGAATCAGTTAGGTAAAAAAATGTTACGCAATAAAGGTGTAATTGTCACTTGCATGCAAATTGGTTCGATTTGAGGATGGAATTTGACGTGGTAATTCTATCGTTTCAATTATTCACTCTTCTTATTCTTATTAAAATATTGCTTAAAGTGTAATGGGTGCTAACCGCTGGCGTAAAGAATTTGTGAATTGAGGAGGTTTAGATAAACCTGGTACCTAAATCGATAAGTATGATATAAATTTTGGTTTTCAAATTTTTTTTTAGCTGTATTAAAAGTTTTGACGTATCCCTGAAAAACGCGTACGTACTGACAACTGAATCACCCACCTTGATATTTGCAAAAGAAAGCCCCATTTTTTCCCTTTCCAATGATATGTTGGTTTAGGTAATTTCATAGAGAAATTCAAGAGTTAGGGCAATTTTAGTGAGCCAAGTTTTGAAGAAAAACATTTTTTTTTTCAAAATTTGATCAACCGAATGCAGTTTCTTTATTTGTTCAACATGGGATTCCAAAAAAACATAACTTGAATCGTTTTCAATATCATCATGTAAATACCGTGCTGGATCGAAACCCGTACAGTACCGAAATCTGTACACCTTGATGTTTTTCTTCAGTTCTAAGCATTACAAAAGTGAAAATTCATATGATAGTTACATGTACATATCCGTTGAGTTGTTGGCCTTCTGTTAAATTAAACTATGCGCCAGTAGGCCATGAAATAAAAATATTAAAAATGAAAAATCAATCGTGTATCGGTTTCAGTTGTCATTTCGTTGTATCGTTAGAGAATTTACTAAAGAAACGTTTTTCAGATATAAACGATTTTCAGGTGGGATATAAGTGTTTTACTCTGTGAATCTTTTTAAAATTGATGGAAAAGGTAAGTCTTTGTTATTTTCGAGCTGTATATTGTCTAATAAATAGTGTAAGTTGTAATTATTCAACAAAAACTGTGCCGTACGGATTTTGATGCTTGTTATTTGCTTGAATCGAAATCCGTACAGCGTGTGTATCATGCATATATTGTTGAACTTTCTTCTTGTTTTCAGCATATAATGGAAGAAAACAAGTATAAATATACGGCAAACAATTTTAAACGAGCTGTGACTGAGGTGCGCAAGGGAAAGTCGTACCGGGAAGCTTCGAGAGGTTCCGGCGTTCCAGTTATTACGAAACGCTACGAAAATTGCACTATTTCAGCTGATATCAAAAATTAGAAAACCGTGTGAAACTTTAGGAGCCAGTTGATCCTCAAAATATACTTATTCGGTAGTTTAAAGATAAATTATAAATAAAAGATGTTCATTTTTGTACTTCTTCATCTATACGGAGTATGATTTATTGTTGTATGGACTTTGATCCAGTCTATATCGCGTGTGTGCGGATTTCGATTCAAAAGTGTACGGGTTTTGATTCAGACAAAAAACTGTGTACGGATTTCGATTCAAAACATGTTCTATTTAAACATGATTTTTTCTAGTTTCGGAGTGATTTTAATCATTTTGCTGGAAAATAGTGATTAAATATAAGTAGACCTATAACTAAACATGTCAGTTTAAAGCAATATGTGATTTCTTGATTTTATATTGACCGTCGAAGATTATCATGTGCTTAGATGTACGGATTTCGATCCAGCACGGTAGTAGGCACACTGTAGCCGACTGAAACCGACTACACTACCCCACTACCGTTACGTTGCGTTGACTGGTACGGTAATTGTTTATGAGTATCTGAAATTAAACGAATATAATCACTTATAAATGTAATCAATGACAAGAAAAAAAACAAGCGGAAAGAAGAAATAGTAGGAGAGTTTAGGAAGCATAAAAATCGTTAGAAAGAAGGAGACTGTTTGAGAAACTGATAAAATGTAAGGCGAAAACAAATCGTTAATTAAATGTTCGGAAGTCAAATCTTAAGCGGATCTTGCGCGAACAGCAGCTGGAAGCTGCTAGGGATTCGCGCGAAATGGAAATGCAAACAAATCCACTTCGATCAAAAGAAAGCGATGAGAGCATTGTGAGAAGATCTCCGAGCGGGAGGAGCGGACGGAAAAGGTGGAAGTTCAGGGGAATTCGAAGGTTAAAAAGCAGAAACACGGATGCCAAGACGTCCAAACTAAAACTTCGAAGCATTCTCCGAAGGCAACAAAGCCTGGCAAGCTTATGAGGGAAAATTTCGATCGCCTCGAGAATATCAACAGTGGTGGTGAAAGTAATGAAGACTATTACAGCTCCGATGATTTCGATGACGACTGGAGCGCTAAGCGCCAGGATTTGAACCCATTCTCACCCTTACCGGACACCCGGAAGAGTGGTCTTTGTTTTTCGGAACCTACCAAGCGTCAAACGAAGCTTCCCAAGCAACAATTAAAACATAATAAAAAAATAAATTGTGATCATTTGTTGCACTAATGAAATTCCGAGGTTTTAAGAAAATTTTTTTGTTACTACGATGAAATTGTAAAGAAACAAGCAACAACTAAAGTTGCTTCGCTGCTTCAAAAATCTTCACACCAACAACGTAATTCGCGGATTTGTTGTTGAAACGTGTAAACGGCATTTGAAAACCTAACCTTCACTGAATAGATCTAGTGGGTGGAGCATATAAGTTGCCAACGTGATGCTTGCGAGATACAAAAAACAAACACACAAAAATACTTTTAAAAGTTGCTGTCATGTTTTGAAGCCATGTAACAGCAACTTTTGCTCGATCGTTCGCCTTATATTTGTTTTTGAGATGAGGTTGTTTACTGCTTGTAACTTTTAGGTAGGTACTTGGACTAGAAGTCGTCCAAAAAGTGTGGGTCTCTAAAACGAAATGTGATATATTGCTTTGAATTTCATTATCACGCTGAGGTACTGATGAATTGAAGAAGCAAAATTAAAACTGGTAATGGAAATAGCATGATAAGAGAAGCAATATTTAAAACTGAGACATGAACTTGCAAGTGTTTCTACAATAAATGACGTAAATAGTTCAAACGAGAAAAGTGAATAGAAATTGATAACTGGAGTTGAATCCTCAAATTTCTGGAAATATTCAAAGATAAATCGCTAAACAGACGATCTCTTTCCATTCTGACCATTTGCCGTTTTACAATCTTACCACAACGCCTATTGCGCCCTAGTTGCTGTTACGATGCATCTTCGTAGCTGAAATTTTACCATGCAGCATTTACCATGTTGTTATTAAATTCCATGCATTAGTTCATACACATTGCGGTTTCATTCTTGAAACTTGTGTTGAAACAACGAAAATGTTGCAATTGGCTCCACCTCCTGCGCTTTTTTTGTCATTGTATAAGAAACTGAGATGTAACTGCAACTTAATTTCGCATAAGAATTTGTTGCTGTGATGAACAAAGTTCATAATCGAAACAAATTTTGCTGCTTGGGTTGTGGCTACTCGGATGTAGAGAACTTGATGAGACTCCAAGAAAGCTTAAATGGTGCGGCGCTCGAGTCGTTTCGTGGACAACTTCTGCGCCCTAAATCAGTGCTCAGGGTAATCGCGAATCTGCGACAGCTTTATGACCACCTCTAGCAACTACTTCAAAGTCATCTCGAGCGGGTTTGAAAGCTGGATTCGCCGAAAACCGATCGGTTGGCCAGTTTTATCGCCTCCGGAAATGCAGTAGAGTGCTCTGCGAGCATTTGGAGGCTGCTCGGGAGTCTCGGCTCGGGAGAAAGACTGTTAGTGTTAGTAGGATCGTAGCGCTAGACCGGTAATTGTCCTGTACACTAAACAATCGGCTGCGAAGTCTGTGTATAAATAAACAGAAGGTCAAGTTCGGAATTGAAGTGTAGCACCAAGGCTTTGCTTTTTTTTGCTGATGCAACATACCGACATGGTGACCAGCAAACCGGGAAAATAGGAAAAAACCGGTAATTCGCAAATGAACCTGGAAACCCGGTAAAAAACCGGGAATTTCAATACCAAACCGGGAAACGTAATATGTTGGATTCAGACATCATTTTTGGTTGGCTGCATGTTTGGGATCTGTTGTATCAGTCCAAAGCGTTATACATTATCCGCCATCTTACAAATCATAGAAGGTGCCGTGCTAAGGGAGACAACTGGGTATAGATTTGATTTTGGGAGCCACTCGCTGATTGGTTGAAATTGGAAACCCCGAGTGCGTTAAAATTTATCATCAGGCTTGCTGGCAGTGTTGCTGAACAACATGCTTAGTTGTTTTGATTTATGTTTTTTATGATGTCACCTGTTATAATCTAAAATATTTCCAAGTGAACATTCAAAATAAAGTACAAAGCGTACAAATACGGGTGTAGTAAGAGATCCGACTTGGATCATCACTTATATCAATTACCAAAAGATCTAAAAGTGCGCAAGGAGTTAATACGGTTTTGCGTGAAGCATAAGAACAGCATACCGCTGCTCAATGTAAGAAGTAAATAGTGTAAGTTTATTTCTACTTTTGATTCCGTTCTGGATTAAGTTTGGAACATACCTGTTGAGGCATATTGCTTATGCGGAGAGTACAATTTTGATGGGTCAACGAATGAATCATAATCATTGATGGATGACACATTTGATTTTAAGGATATTAAAGATGCAGATTCTCCGGTAACCCTCAGGCGGTAAAACTATCGCCTGCAGGAGGAATTGTGCATAATGCTGATAAAAAGTATTAAAATCATTCAAGTACTTTCCGAGTGAATGGCATCACTTACGAAAAATACAACAGGAATCATCGAGGTGAGTGAGTAAGAAGAGAAAGAAGCCAGATGTCTTCCCTTAGGTGCCACCCAGGATGTGTATATAGAGTCGAGCGAAGAGAACATCTATCGTTTCGGCAACACAGTTTTTGTGCCGTTTGTTGCCAAGAACTATACAGTTCCGTTTTTCACCATGCATAAGCGAATATCATTTTTTGGAATTCTTCACAAGGTACACAGTTTTGAAAGATTACACCGGTAATGTTTTGTTAAGTTTGAGTGAACCAGTGTACAGGTTTAATGTTGGATTGAAATGTGTAAGTAAAACTTCGGAAAAACACATATTCTTTATTACGCTCAATTACAACACTTTTCATCCACTCCTAACATTATCACCTTGTTTATTTACATTGCTCGATTGGTACCCTCGTTTGACACTGATTTGGTTCCTTTGGTTTCATCTTTGCGGGACTCTTATTATAAACATAGACTCTGGTGCCACTAACCAGAACCACACTGATGACTTGATTTCGGATCCCAACGCCGACATAGGTGTCGATGAATGTGGGGTGGCGTGATCCACTCACAACCAACCCAAACAGGTCTAGATTCAACCCTAGCTGACACTGGGAGATTTTCTGAGGCGAAAAATATTTTGAATCATGCCTTCCTTCGCATGAGAAAGTAAAACCGGTGGCGCCGGTCTGTTTTCCAACAAGTCGTAAATAAACCAACAATTTTCCAACAAGTCGTAAAATAAAAAAAAAATCTTAAGCTCGACATCGCTTAAGAAAAATTCTTATGCCAGAAATGTCAGAAAATGATTCCAAAGAATTGGCGTTTCGAAAGACCAAAAGTAACGAAAATAAATTGAAATTAAATTCTAAATTTATGAAATGATATTCTTAAGGCTTGAGATGGTGTAACTAAAAAAAACCTAGGGGGGGCTAATTACTATATTTTTCATGCAAAAACGGTATAGCAAGTTTTTTTTTACTCATCGTATTTCTCGTGGGATCCAATTTCGGCATTGCAGCAGTAGCTGGAGCAAGTCGACAAAAAATTGCCGAATATCTGCTCATTATTTTTCATTACTGGTAAATATTTGATTTGCGGTGATAAGAACCGAAGTCCATAGTTGTGATCACTCACCGGAATCGACGATTCCTTTATTTGCAATCAGGAGAGCAAAATTTCAAACGATTCGGGAAAATGTCCGCTTTTGGATTTTGACAGCTGTGTTGATGAAATCAAAACGCGCGTCAATGAGTGCAAAGGTAGAGATAGAGAGGTAGGGCAAAAAAGAGTAAATGCGTATCCAATGACGTCATTATTTCTATTAAATTGTTGCTTTGTTGAAGTAGGTTCAGGTCGATGAGAGAAATTATCATTACACGCAAAACTTTTCCTTATTACTTTAGAAGCAATAGCGCAAAATTGCCTTTTGGGTAACAAACCTATTACTTTAAAGGCAATAAAATTCTTCCCCAGTCAAGTAACAACACATACTGACATAAATTTAGCACGTGTTACGGGAGTACGACTACCTAATAATGGTCGTTTCAACCACATGCAAGATTTTTTCTGTCGAAAACTGCTTGCTTTCCATCTCAAGCAAAAAAAAAATCACACACCGTCGCATATGTTGCACATGTTACAAGTTTCTTCAATCTCCAATTCATCCGGTGTGCGTGTATTAGTTCGCATACGGAGTAGAGAAAAAATATGACAAGAGCTGCCAAGCAGCATTTTCCCCGTCATAGAGTATGCAAACGTTGATGATTTCAAAGACTTGAAATGCGTCTTTAAATGACATCACGATCTGTAAACTGCGTTAGAGAAAAACAAAAACATTCGCTTTCCTGCAAGATATCTAAAACACATACTCATTGGTTCATGGAAACTCATTTGCACCTGTTTGAAAATACAATACTCGTGCCTATCCAGACAATATTCGCAACTTCGGCAACTCTGGTCAGACAGTATTACATATTTCCATTTCATGTAAACACTGAGGGACGAAACGAAAGTGTTTCTAATTAGACATTTGAGGTTGACGGGTGAGATTCCCATTATGTGTGGATGAAGGGAAGCAAAAATGAATCTGATCGTTGCATCAATACAAATGCAGCGAGTGAAGTCTTGCTAACACATGCATTGCGGTGGGTGCTTGGCTGTATGTTCTCCTCCAGAAACACATACAAGCGTGTGGCCGTCATAATTTTTATTACTTTTTGTTTGTTACTATTTGTGTATAATGCGCAGTCATAAGACACAATAAGTAATAAAAAATTGCCCTAAAGTAATAAAATGTTCCCCGTTTGCGTTGGGTGTATTTAGTGAATCCCAGTCCTCTAGTGCACACTGTACAATTTTGAGAAGTAAAATAGAGAAGCCAAAGAAATCCAAGGGGGGGCTATTGACCCCCCTAGCCCGCCGGTAGCTACGCCAATGCCTGAGAATGCAGAACTTGACTCTAAATTATATATTGAATTACTTAAATGCTTCTTTAAAACCAGAAAGGCATTTTTGTAAATAAACATGGAAACTTAAAACGAAAAGAGGAAAAGGTATCAAATCAGTAAATAAACAACAAATAACAGCAAGTCGACACGATGCGCGTCGGTTAGCCTATATATTAGGCTAAAGCTGACACCAATACCAATGCACAAAATTCACATGGTGCGCACCACCACTACGATAAAAAGTTGTATTTGAACTTATTGAACACCCTGTAGTCGACTTCAGGTTTTTTATAAAGCAGAAATCTTTAAAATTTACCAAAAAGCCCTGAATTTATTAGAATATGCGGTCATTAACACTTTCGGTCATTAACACTCAAAAATATATTAGATGAATTCCTACAGGTTATCTGTTTCTGAATAATGTCGGCATTATTGACACAACTCGAAATGCTTTAAATGGCTGTATATAACTCCTTTACTACTATGAACCATTAATAACACAAAAAGTATTGAAACTTAAAAGGAAGCTTTGTCGGATCGGATAAATTTCGCCAATTTACTGTATTTCTATTGCTTATCGTTTCTATAAAAGTAAGTTTGCGCATCTCTTCGTTAATCCCGTGGAAATCAAGTGTTTGGGTGTTCTTGTGCTGGGTTACAAAAAAAAATCTACTCAAGCTGGTTGTACAAAATAACATTAATTAGAAAGATAATTAAAATACGCCACTATTCCACCATTTTTATTTGAAATAAAAAATTTTGTTTCCTAACACTTTTTTTGTAAAAAAGCGGCGAAAATTCAATACTCCCGCGGGACTCTCCCAAATATGTATATATTTTCCTAGTTTGTTACAGTTTGAATTTTTTGCAAAATTTTCAGAAGATTTTCATAGAAACTACATTTTTCCAGTTGGTGGGAACAATGACTTGCTTAATAATCATGACACCGCTTTTTCGGATCTTTGTTGGTAAAAATTGTAAACGCGTACGTTCAATGTGTTCAATAACTTCATTAGTTTCTTTTTGTTTTATCGTAAAACCAATTTTTATTCCTATATTACACTGGTCGACAAAATGAAAAAAGGGCATTTCAAAAGCTCAAACCGGAGAAAAAAGAAGAAGCTATTCAACCATTTCTATTAATTTTGGTGTCCCTAGCCAATACCAAAAAGCAAAACAAAGCCTTGGTGCAACATACCGTATCAGAACTTGACCTTCTGTTTATTGTACACAGACTTCGCAGCCTACTGGTCGAGACTCGAACCTATGACGAATGGCTTGTTAGGCCAGCATCGTACCTCGAAACCAGCTGGGAGAGTTAGCCATTACCAAAACGCATCAATTTACGCGAGAAGGTTGTATAGAAATAGCTCACCGGGGTCGTCGCTTTAAGTTATGTTTACGAAGAAATTCATTTGAGTCTCTGAAAAAAAAAACGGTAATGGCTAGGGACACCAAAATTCACAAGAATGGTTGAATAGCTAAAAATCATTCATTTTTTCCGGTTTGAGCTTTTAAAGTGCATCTGTGTTAACCAGTGTTATTATTCTACTGTCCTACTGTGCGAAGATTGAAGAAGAGAATTAGGGTAGGGAACATATTCTAAGCAGCTTTAGGAACTGCCTGTGTATTGGACGAAATACTCGAAATGTGTTGGGTGAAATTTAAACAGAAGTATATTAATCTGTTCTCTATCCTTTTCTCTGTTAAAACTTGTTTTCAGATTGTAAAACTAAGTTAGCAAACTTTAACAATAATCAATTAAAGTTACCAATCGAGGGACAGGCGTTTATTTTTGCAGGCGTTTAATTTCAGCACCCGGAGTGGCTCCTGAATGGCTGCAATATAGCTCGATTTGTTTCAATTGGTGATTGTTCACAGATTGCTTTGTGATTAACGGTATTTCTTATATTCGTAAGACAGCTAGACAATCAAAGTTTTCTTTGACTGATTAAAACGAGCGCTTCTCCTTAAGCCGTTCCTTACCCTATGATAATTCATAAATTAAACTAAATCAGTTATAATTGTTTTTTTTTTCAGCATCACGTAGACAGCCGTAAAACGTCAACATGATCGAAACAGCACTGAAAACATTGCATGGCTACTGGAAACTTTAAATTGATCCGTTATATTGCACACCATTTTATCAATGCAGTATTGAGTCCGCATGAATGTACAATTGCGAACTCCGAAAAGTACATGTTGTTCAGCACGATATCAAGGTATTTGCAGCAAATGCACAAACCACCGGTTTTGTTTCATTATTTCGCCGGCCGATCGGGGTATCATCCGCCACCGCAGAGTGGTACACATTGCAACCTGTTTCCGTGAAAAAAAAAAAATGATTCGAAGGACAATGACTTTTCCAATTTCCATCATCATCATTCTCTTCACTCGTAGCGGGAATTCGTTTCAACCATTCTTACGTTCCAGAGCAGCTCCAACATACTCCACGGAGCCTGGCACCAGGAGTGGTTGTTTCGAGATGACGCCTTCTGGATAAATAATAGCGAGCCGGTTCGTCATTCTGCTGCCGGGATGATGGCAGATGAGAAAACTGTGCTGATGCTGATCCTATTGATTATGTTTTATCAGCACGAAGTCTACAGTAGTATTTTTCCAGGCGACTGTTTCTGTTGAGTGCGATGAATGTGGATACATGAACTGGACGGTACCGGTTGCCAGTGGCATCTGTTCTCATCTCTCTCTACTATGCGCGGGTCCACATTCCAGGTGGAACTTAATTTAAAATGACTTATAAATTCATTGACTTTCATTGACGTTTAGTCTGCACAGCATGAATGGGTTTTAGCTGCTCGGTAAATGCCATCTTGTGAACTTTCTCACATCAACCATGAAATGTTGATGACACATCTGGAAACAGTGGTGAACTGTACTTTCCATCATCATATTCTTACCTTGCAATTGCAAACTTTTATTGATAGACTTTAAGTGATAATTTAACAGATTATTTATATTGCAATGTGAAATATATTGATAACTGTTTCAACATGTGAACTTCTGTCTGAATAAGAACGTTTTGCGTGGTTCTTTCCTTTCAGTCGCAGATAAATTAGCATGTTTTAAACCAACAGCAGACAGTAAACGATTTCGAGCCATTTTCCAGTGTCAAGCATTCTCATTTCTGCGCCGTTAATAGTTCCAGCGTAAAGACCCTTCAGTTTAAAACTATAATTTTGCATGTTTCCCACTGTCTACCCATAAATTTACTTTCACACGGGTGGACAGCAGCCTTAGCGAGCGGTGCTTTGGTGTGTCAGAAAAGTCATAGAAACTGGTCCTCTCACGCCGAGAGGAGCCGGTGAACAGGTTCGGCGGTAGCCACCAGCAAACATATCAGCGCTGGAGGCGCTTGCGAATGGCCATGTTTAAGACGCAGGAAAAACGTAGAAGGAACAGATTACCGTCGTTCACCTTCGACAGTACAAATACGTTGGTGGGGTATGCGAAATTCAAAATGAAAAAAAAAAAATCTGGAAGAAATTTGCCCTTTGGACTGCCTTATGCTGCGACTCTCATTGACTCCCACTGTAGTTACATACGCATAACATAACCAACAAGGTAAGTAAGTAAACGGGCGCTATGCAAATTATGCTTATGCCAGTCGATTATGCAGATTAACGCACTCTATGCTTCGGTCCTAACTGCTCGCTGTCTCCTGCTGAGCCGGACCCATGTGGTACAATAGCAGAGAGTACTGCTTGCTTATGTATTTCCCCGTTCGATGGGAATACATCGAACCTAACGGTGGGAATACATCCTATTTCGGTATGACTTTTTAGTATGCTAATTTTTTGTCAGGGATAATTACAAAATCAAACTATGCTGCAAGTTATATGATTTCAGCTATGAACAAGGTCACAGAGTTCGCTTTGACGAGCGGTAGCCGTGTTTTCAAACCTTTCAACAGAAATTCAACAATATATTTACTTAACTTCGGAAGCAACTACAATCTTTTAATGAAATAAAAATGGAAATATATGTAATAATGATGATATGTCACCGTTTGTGGCAGAACACACAATATAAATTCTGAATAAATATTAGTAAATAAATGATTCATCACGAAACATCTCCTCCTATAAAAAACGAATTTCAACTGACTGGAGCATGGGTTTATTCTCAGTTTCCCCAGTAACCCTTTCGTCGAAATCGTTTCGTTCCGTTTAAAGTCGAACGGCGTTACAGAGTTTTTTGAGGTTAATTCGCGATAAATTTTTGATAGTAGCTTTCGGACTTTTGCTGACGCTCATTTTCTTGGATTTTCTTGTTTTCCTGAGAAGTTGTTGAATTCTAATTGAAATTATATTATAATTTACTTTCCGTTTAAAATAGTTTTGTGTATTTTAACTTTTCTAACTTGTAGAAAAGTTTATATCCTTCCAACTTCTTTAGAAGTTTTCAGCTATGTTGAACTAACAGTTAAATCTTTTTCGCTCTTGATCTCTTATTTGAGTTCTTCAAGCGGTTAACAACTATATAAGAAATCAATTTTTGTTTTGGCCCTCTCAGTGCTTTCGAAGTGCATCAGGAATTGGTTATTTTCTGTTTAGTCTCCAATTTAATTTTACCAGATGCCATTTTAGAGTGGGTTGTAGAGTCTATTGCGTTGTTTTTCTGATGTTCAGAAGTGTTTTCAATCATTCAAAGCATAATTTGTGATTATTTCTTTTATTGTTTTCGGCGTTTGCAAGTATTGAGGTTTTTTTTCTGGTTTGTCAGGTTTCTAAAATGATGATTTTCTCTTATCTAGGTTTTAAAGCTAATGTCAGCGTCAATTTCGCACAATTTTGATCATTGCTTCGTACCTTTTGTGTGCTGGTTTTATGTTTTGGTGTTATGAGTCCGAGATTGTAAAGCTAATTTCTTGTTGGTGTTAATAAGTTTTATGTATTATTTGCCACATTTATCACCCATCAGCAGGAGAAATGAAAACTATTACCTTCTAGCGCAAGTATTTGTTTGTGTTTATAGTATACTCATTTTTTGCATCCCAATGATGCTTTCACTTCTATCTCCCGTTGTAGAGATAAATTTTGAACCTTTGCTATTAGAGGTAACTAGTATGAGTACATGTGTATTTAAAATGGCATTGACTTTTTGGCAGGTACAAATTTCACGGAAGCTTTCGAGCGTCACGGCTTGTCCATCGAAACCGCAACACACTTCGCCATGTTTCAACGAGTTTCGCTTACCACTAGAACGCCCTAAAAGCAAATTTGTAGCGCCGACGATGCTTCCCTACCGCGGGAAGCACCTCAACATCTTCTTACATCGCGCGTAGGTACCGTCCACAAGCAGCAAGTGACTCTTGAAGTTTGGTCTGAGAATATAATCACCTCTCTTCAGTAGTGGCCCGATTACTTGTTGTGTATTATATGTTTACCCACAGCGTTTATCCCTCAACTTGACCACACGCCACAGTTCCCACCGTTAAATGTTAGAGTTGGAGTGGGAATTTCCACTCGGTTTGAGTCTCAAAAGGTTTTCAGTATCGTTGAGGCTGAGATTGCATTTTTGCTAAACTATTTTAATAATATAAAATTAAAAAAAAAAAGAACTCCCAGTTAGATTTAGTACTGTATTTAAAAGTTAGCAAGAGTTAAAGTTTAGAATTCTAAGAAACACAAGATCTCTGTGATCATCAAGCCACCCAGAGTAACGAGAAGCTAGTTTTTGTCCAACTCATCGGCATCCAACGCTTGTGGTTTCAGAACGTTTATGGTTTATAACGAGTAACACATATAAACATTAACATAGCCGGTCGTAAGGATGTGGACGTGATAAATCAAAATGTTAAATTAATGTAAATGAAATTAAATCTCCCGTGACTGCGCAGCAAAAGTGAAGGAGGTTCTCGTTTGTAGACGGGATTTATGGTGACCTTAGTGCTAAAAATTTGTTTGTTTTTGTGTGCATATGCTATTAAAGTTCAAACTGATGTTATCAGCGATGACTCTGCATGTTAAATGGTTGTGCATAATATAATGTCTTTTGGGTTTTTGATACCTGAGTGATGGTGAATGGCCATAGGTGCTCATAGGTAATAGTAATATGTTGCAAATCTGAATTCAGCATTTAACCTTACCATTGTGTTATTTACCTATAGAAGAGATATAAAATTTCAATTTAATCCTATATCAAGGAACAAACCAGCTAGTGGTTGTTGTTGCTTTCCTTTTACTCCATTAAAAAAAAAAATATTGCAAATATGTGTAACTTAGGCCCAGAAAGGGAAGTAGCAAAATATTATAACTAATAACCTATAAGTTCGAGTTAATGCAACAAGAACTATTTGAAGAACATTAAGGTGCTCGTAAATTTGCTACAAAACGGAGGCAATAGAGAAATAGCAGTAACATTAAAACAATTATAATGAAACTTTGAACTGGCACTTAGTTTTGTTAAATACTTAATTACCATGTTGAACTAAAAAAACGAAACGGAAAAGGAAAAGGAAAAGGAAAAGGAAAAGGAAAAGGAAAAGGAAAAGGAAAAGGAAAAGGAAAAGGAAAAGGAAAAGGAAAAGGAAAAGGAAAAGGAAAAGGAAAAGGGAAAGGAAAAGGAAAGGGAAAAGGAAAAGGAAAAGGAAAAGGAAAAGGAAAAGGGAAAGGAAAGGAAAAGGAAAAGGAAAAGGAAAAGGAAAAGGAAAAGGAAAAGGAAAAGGAAAAGGAAAAGGAAAAGGAAAAGGAAAAGGAAAAGGAAAAGGAAAAGGAAAAGGAAAAGGAAAAGGAAAAGGAAAAGGAAAAGGAAAAGGAAAAGGAAAAGGAAAAGGAAAAGGAAAAGGAAAAGGAAAAGGAAAAGGAAAAGGAAAAGGAAAAGGAAAAGGAAAAGGAACAGGAAAAGGAAAAGGAAAAGGAAAAGGATAAGGAAAGAAGGAAAAGGAAAAGGAAAAGGAAAAGGAAAAGGAAAAGGAAAAGGAAAAGGAAAAGGAAAAGGAAAAGGAAAAGGAAAAGGAAAAGGAAAAGGAAAAGGAAAAGGAAAAGGAAAAGGAAAAGGAAAAGGAAAAGGAAAAGAAAAAGAAAAAGGAAAAGCAAAGGACGATTAAAAAAACAAATTGAGTTTTAATAAAAAAGAATAAAAAAGAGTTCATAATGAGGAAGTTTAAACACCATAATCGGATCTTGAAGAAACACTTTTAAAGCTTGAATCAGCCGAAAAGCGAAAGCAAAAGCTAATTCTTTGAACCAGGTTTTAGAGTTGTCCAAATGAAGTTTGAGTAGCGCCTGGATTGTAATAAAAATATTCGATTGTCTGTCTGAACGAACCAATAACTGAAACCACGATTTTGGTCAATTGTTTCACGTCGACAGTGAACAACAAAATTTATTTAACATTGTTTTAAGAGTACTTCTTTGCGATAATGATTCTTTCTACCAGGAGCTTCTGTTATAATTGACCCCAGCGAGATCCCATAAATGTAAGTCACAACTAACTAAAAAGTAAACAACAACAACATCCAGTTTCCGGTCCAGTGTGCGTGTCCGGTTGTAAATGTCCGAATTCAATCCCCGTCGAGCTGGTGACAACAAAGATAGATTAAACCGTGGCACTGGAACTAGACAGAACTAGCGTAAATAGCAGACAAGACCGATGGTCGCGACGGTTGATCATTAATTTCAATTACTAGTGACGATAAATTTAATTTCATATGCAACATTTGCGCCTGTCTGTCGGGACAGGTAGCGCGAACTGGGTGTATGGGGATTTCAGGAGATTGTGTCTAGTCGTCTCCTCGAAAACATATGTATAATTTATTCACCAATCACATGTTTTCGCGTTTAATTTGGAGTCTGCATTCGAAAGCACGCACAATCTTATTGCACTTTTCTCTGCATATGCAAGTGCACTAGAGACAGACGTAAAAGTTCGTCCGATCCACCAACGCCATCCAAGTCGCGCTTAGGAAAGATCTACATAAATGCGATAAGTTATATCGGAATCTGAAAAATGTACTGCGACGCTTAGCAACGATGGTGAAGTCTAGATACGAGCATTGGCTGTGAAGGGCCACGCATTGAGATATATAAATTCCGTGAAAACAAGGTTGTAAATTGCTTAGGACTAGAACACTGGAAGACCACACACTTTTCGGAGGGGCTTTACATGGGTGGAATACACATAAAACCACCGATTTCGTGTGTTTAAGGTTAGGGATCTAGGAACATTGTCTAGTATGCTGCCACAAACTGACTGTTACGCGGTTTATGATCTGTAAGCTAGCTTTAATAGCCTGTCGCACTGTGATTATATACTATAATAAATCTAGCTGGTCCCATAACTAGACGGTGCGGTGGAAATTGTGCAGTTGTGATTGTTTCCAGTTCGGCGCAGAAGTAAACGTGTAATTACCTGTAATGTTTCAACGTTTATTAGCTTACTTTTTCTATTTTAAAACAATACTTGTATTCTTAATGCTTTCTTAAAAAAAGGTTTGAATTATCTTGAAGAATCATAAAACGCTGAATTTTCAAAAGTATAACAATTTCATCGCTTGAAAACTCTGCGCCAAAGAATTTATCGCGTTAACCAGGAGACGAAAAAAAAAAATCGCGAACTTTGCTTGCCGCGGCAAAGATAGGAAGAATGCGAACAAAAGAGGATTGTCACCAGTTCGTCGGAAATTATACTAAAATATGTACCAACAACAAAGCTGACCGTGCCACCCGCAGTCGAGCCGGGTGGTGTTGTCCTCTGGGAACAAAAGTAATGACCATCGTGGGACTGTGATATTTTTGTTTTGTTTTGAGGAATAAATGTTTTTAGCCGAATAAATAATGTTCATGGCGCAGACCGGAGAAGATGATGATGCGTTGACAACTGAAAATGCGGAGATCAAAGGTTAATAGGCTGCGGTGGCTGAAGGGTCGTCTTGAAACAATAGTTATTGCTTAGGATGACAACCAGTTTTTGATATTGAATGTTGGGTGAAGTAACGACTGTTACATAGCTCTCTGTTCAAATGGGTCGCATACCTCATGTATGTCAGAGATTATACCTATAAAACCGTATCGAATCTATTCTTTTCTCTTTTTTATGGTGAAGTGAGCAAAAAATTACATTACTAAAAACATATGTAACAGCGAACTGATTACAAAAACAAGAACATACTACCCTTACTAACACGCAGAGAATCGTGAGTAAGAATCCCCAGGATACCTTTAACTTGGTGACGGAATCGTGAAAGGAATCGCAAACACGATCCGGAGGATTCCCACTCAGGATTCTTATTGTAGAATCCTAGAGCCATATATAGGGCATTCCTGAGGATTCTTTTTTCAGGAATGACATTCCATTCCAGTTCCATTTTCCATCCATTTTCGAGCTCAATTCGCCTTTACGATAGATATCATTATTTTCAAGCAGAGATAATCTGCCGTTCTACGCATAGTTGTCCCATGTTCCAAATAATGCAAACGAGAAAATCGATGTTAAAGTTTTACAATGCTTTTACGCATTGCGTCAATGTGACAAATGCAATTATGGATTTCTAACCAGTTTTACCTTGCAATAGACTGTTTTCAATAAATCTAGTTAAAAGTTTATCGATTTTTCACTCTTTTTCATAAAAATACCCACTGGGACAATAATGTCGAGAAATTTGCCTTACAATAGGTCATTTCTACGCATATCAGTCCCACCACGTGCATTCGACGTTTCCCAATACAAAGTTTGTACTGGGGATACAAGGCTGTTTAATCTTTCATGTAAATGATCACGCTAATCTGGTTGTTTTCATACGCAAGTGATGATAGTCGAGATGAAAGTTTAGTTAATTGAATAAGTATCAGATGACTTACCATTACAAAGAGGATTTTTTTTTTAGATTGCCCATTCCTATTTTATTAGTATGAATCTCAAGCGCTTATCTTCTTACATGCTCGAAAAGGAAAAGCATTCAGATTACAAACCAGCAAACAAGGTTTAGGTATCCCTAACAAAGATATGAACGCAACGCATTTAAATAATGAATAAATGATTTTCGGTACCGACTTTCTAAAACCCGTAATGAAGCCAAATGTTGTTAGAGAGTCTTTAGTGCTCTGTAGCACTTCCCAAGTTGTAAATGTGGGAATTAGTGTTTAGTGGGATGAATTATAATAGAAAAAATCTAGTGGGACAAATATGTGTAGAGAATCATCGATGGGACAAACAGACTTGGTATGGTTTTTCAAGATTTTTAGAACAAACAATGTTATTTTTAAAAGTTTTTCAAAAATATACATGAAAATAGACTCATTGGTGATAAAAAACGAAAATCGATCAAAAGTAACATGAGACAACTATGCGTAGAATGGCAGTAATGGAATTAAATATTCGGAAATAACAGTAATTTTTTCAGTTGAAAGTTCCTATAACATCTAAATTTCAGGAACACTTCTTGTGCGAATTATTTGCCTTAAGTTTAAAATTATTAGTGGAATGCGAAGACCTGTTTTGTATCATGATCGGAACAGCTTACTTCTGAAACTTCACTGCTTCATTTTGCCTGTGCTTGATATAATGATGGATTTTACGTAGTTATAATTTATGAAAAGATTTTTTTTGGCAAAACATTTTTTCCTTGAGGGTGCCCATTTTAAAATGTAAAGAAGAGTTGTAGGCATTCTATCTAAAAAAGTTTTTAATTCTGAAATAAAATGGCTGGTTCGACTACAACTTAGCCGAAAACATCACACCGATCGAACAAACCGTTCTGGCTCTTAAGTTATTTGTAATCAGTACACAAGCCCTCCTCAACAATAGGCCTCGATTAAAAAAAATGAAGAGGGTCTGTATGAGATACGACCGCAGCCTGTTTTATAACAACCGGAAGTGTTGCCGGATAGATTATTTTTGTATTCAGAAACTAAATTTGCATTTTTCGGCAGGTGTAGTCAATTTTATTTTCAACTTGATAGTTTCATCGTATTTCTCAAAAGAAACACTTATCACCCTGAGGTAATACGAGTCAATCATGATCGATAAGCGAAACAAGTCGGCCAGAAAACGATCGCGGACGCTGTATGTGAAGATGCTGACGAAGTTTGATTGCGTGGTACAGGATCTTACGTCAAGGCAGACTTTAAATAGCTTCCTGGACAGAAATATTAAACGGCAACTGGTAAAGAAAAGGTGGTGGAGATTTTCAAACATATTGAGCTGTCGAATTTTACAAAGAAATGTCTCATGTGGCAGGCCATCTGTACTTGTGGTTCAAGAGCAACATTTTCATCTTGAATGATTTCGTCAACCAGCAAGTTTATGTGCGGGAGTTCCTGAAAAAACGTCTTTCACCTTTACTCAAGCAACACAGTTGTTCCATTCTGTTTTGACAAGGTTTTATTAAATACGGATAATATGGGAATGGCGTTTATTGTTTCATTGACAGTAAACTAACGAGTACTGTACTGCAGTTCTACGCATACTTGTCCCATGTTTATAGAAAACTCTATAGAAACTGGGAAAGCTATGTATAGAACAATAGTGTGTCTTAAATATCGAGGACAAACTCAAAACCTGGACGGCGCGACGTAAGTGATAGAATGAGGGAGTTTGAAAAAGAGGACGGGCTGCGCTGTACATTGTTTGTAAGTATATAGACAAACATTGTATGGCATCATCAATAGTATCTGTTGCAACACCGTATAATCGTCCCTGGCCACACGGCGGTCCGGTACGTCAAATGAGTTTTGAGAAAGAAGATAGAGGGAATATGACATTAATCAAGAGGAGTAGATGTAGTAGCAGTAGTAGTATCAACAAAATAGAGTAAAAATAAACATAAATTCGCCATCGTGAGTTAGCTTATTTGTAACGGAAGTGAAAGGTGACTTATAATAGCTAAAAGCAAACCGTATTTTCGAGTGCAAACAGAAATTGTACAAGAGTAGGAGGAACTATGTCGTTCCAACATCCATTTCCAAAAAGGCTGTGAGTAAGAAATTTAACGAGATTTAGTATTTAGAAGTGAAATTATAGAAAATTCATACTTACCGTTGTTTACTTACCTGCAGGAGCGGTGAATCGCGGTGATAACCTGAAAAGGGAAAAAATTGCCAAAGGTTCCAAAAAATATTGGAACATAGATTGTGAGTAACAAAAAATACATATATTTAAAGCAGTTATTTAATCGGATACCTTCCGACAGCAACAGCGTTACACCAAACGAGGAATTAAAATATTCGCTAAACGTTAGGGTAGCTAAACCGAAATTTGGCCAGGAAATAACTGTACAATTTCGAAGTAACTCGTAAGTGGCACAACAATTTAATTACCTAAATAAACTAAAAGGTATAAATTCAATAGGATAAGGTGCGTCAGAAGTAAAGAAGAAGCCGAAGGAAGTTTACATTGGGAAAGGAAACCACTTTATTGTAAGCAAGTAATGCAAAATCAAAATGTTGTAAATTAATTAAAATAAAATATTGCAGTTTGAGCGTCGTTAACAAAAATATTTGGCTGCTTCAAAAATTGGGTTCCGCCCCGGAACAGTATCGTTGAACGCACACAAAAACATTACCAAAAGTGATGAAAAGAAGAAAAAGAAGCTTCATCGTAAGGAGAGCTATGCTAGTGAAGTTCAGACTTTCATACGTTTGTTGTTTCTTGGAGAGCTGACCAAGCATGTTACAAAATACACTAGCTCCAAGTAATTTTTTTATTCCACTTGCTAGATAAAAATTACAATCGCCTCTCTTCAGTGCCACAAACACGTTTTGAAACAATGCTGATATTTTTTATCTTGCCAATTAAGAAATGTAGAAATGTTAATGGCGCTGAACATCCTTGAATTAGAATTTTTTTCACTGAATATGATCATATTTCGAGTATATCAAATATTTGGAGTACATATATGAATATGATGATATTCCGAGTATCGAGCTAGTTTGAGGTGTGTATATGGAAATTTGTTTGTTGATGTGCTGAGTGATTTGGATTTCTGTCTAGTGGAAATCAGGCAGGAGAAGGATCAGATGGTGGGAATTGGTTTTAGAACAGGATTCCCTTTCCTGACTTATGCCGGTCGGGAGCGACCTAGTTGCTCACAAGGCGCTATGGGCGACCTACCCTAGCCATGACCCCACTGCTTCGGCATAGACCACCATGGGACCTCATAGGCGACTACTCCATTATGAACAAGAATAGCGACAAAAAGAGAGACCCAATTAACTACACAGAAAAATAAAACTACCCAAATATGCGTATTTTACACGCAAATCAACCCTTTTGTGCGGAAAGGTACTTTTAGGTAAAAGTGATTTACCTACTTTTGAGTACCTGCACGAAATTGCATACCTCGTAACATCAATATCAATATCAAAAACTCCATACAAATTTTTACCCAAAAATAGGTATTTGCATTTTATTTAGCTGTTGCGTTGTTTCCACCAATTTTTATGCGTATTATTTACCTAAACCAGTGAAAACTTTCAGGTTTACGTAAATCTACGTTGTTTTTACGTGTTCACTTGGTAATATTTTCTTTGTGTGCACAAAATGAGCACAAATAAGAAACGATTGACAGAAAAATGCGCAGACGGATGCAGCAAAACCCGGTGGCGGAAAGGCTAATACGCCAGTTTCCGCCCCAGATATTACGGTCGATGGTCCCTTGCTAGTCAAGGCCATCGAAAAAAGCAGGGACAAGCGGCCTAGGGTGGCAGCGCTTTCTGAACAGCTTGATGCTATCATCAAGTTCGCGACGAATTCGAGCAATATGTCCAGGGATCTGAAGCAGGGCCTCCTCCTGCTTCGAGCTACCATCGAAGAAGCTCAAAAGGAGTATGCCGAACTTGTGGCTCGGGTTGAAACCTCCGAAAAGGAGGTGAGGACTAGGAGGGCAACTGAATTTAAGCAGGTTCAGATCGATGCCCCATGTCCTCATTCGCCGCGCTCTGCTCTACGGGGCAGGTCGGTAAGCAAACGAGGCAGTCCCCGGAGGAAGCGGTCCCCGATAACATGAAGAAGCGGATGATGGAGCTAGCCCCGCGAGCAATAACACAGGAACAGGATCAAAGGCCGGAGCATCGACCAAAGCGGCGACTGTGGAAAACCCATTGATTACCGTAGTAGAAAAAAGCATCGTACCTCGAGACAAGCTGGAAGGTCTAGTTAATGTTACCACTTGCGAAATACATGTTTCGTTCTCTCTTCCAATCTGTCGTCTACGAGGCTTATTTAACATCTTATCGTTGAGGGTCGTTTGTCCACCTCTCAACTATGGAAAAATATTCCAAAAAATGATTTCAAAAACTAGAGTAATTTATTGTCAATCGCGAGGTCGTGTCGTGGCCAGAATACTAGCTTATATTGACTTTTCCAAGCAGAATTGTACTGCGCCTTCAAAAGCTCTACTTCTTACCGCTTTGTTCGATACTGGGGAACACAACTGCATCGATTTACGTAAACGAATGCAAAATGATACAAAGCGGTTCTATGACATTGCAATCTTCAAGAGCGAGAAAATTTGTTTGAAAATGCACTAAACGTTATAGAATTATGCATCATAGCATTCTGAGATCCATTCGTACCAATGCACAATGGTTGTTACGAGTCGGACGAGTAACTTTTCCATCATATTGTAGTACTAACCTCAAGCTTCAAAATGGTGGTGAGTGTGAACGTCCCCTTTTTCTCCAATCTGCAGTTGAAAATAGGGTAAAATATTCTTAAAATTGATTGTATCTTTTAAACCTAAAGTAATCCTAGCATAATGTCTTCATAAACTTTGTAAAACATGAATAAGCCCTAGAGTTCTCTAGAACATTATATTTAGAAAAAAAATCAAACAAAAAAGTTAGAAGCAAAAAACTGAGTTTACGAACATTGTCATACGAAATCTAAGTGTTTTCAAAATCTACAATACATTGAGAAAAAGTCTTGTTAGCAAAGTTGTTTGTGATGAAATTATCTACAACCTTGCTGAGGACAACTTTGAGTTTCATGCAGAAACGAACAAGTAACAAATTTTATTTTTGTCATAGTAGGCTATTGTTACATAACACCATAATGTGAGTAATTTTAATACAAGCAATTGCTTTGAAGACACTAAAGTTCTAAAGTGAAGCACTTGGACACTACAGAATTAAGTTCGCGACATTACTATTTTAATGCACTGTGCACTGTGCAATGTAGTTGGTGTGCTTTCTCAGCAATCCTAGAATGTTATTTTTTACCGTTTAATTTTATTTATTAAATGTTAGACATTCAAATGGACTGAATTTTTTTTCTCTAGTTGATTTAAACTAGTTTTACTAGTTGTGAGTTTATTGGTACCTACTGTTGGATTGATTTTTAAAATATCCTATGAAGAAGCAATTAGGAAGTCGTTTCAGTATCAACCTAGCAAAAGCTTTGTAAATTTAAAACTAAACATTAAAGACGACATAACTTGGGTTGAAATATTGTCGTGTGAAAATTAACTAATTAACTGGGGTCCAACTCATCTTTACGACCTGTTGCCGTGTGACAAGACTATAATGCGTGGGCCAGCATAACAACTGTAGTAGTGGACAGGGTTGATATCAGTGCCAACCGCTGCGACGGAAGGACTGGTTTGATATTTTGAGAATTTGCGGTAGTAAACGGGGTGATACAACGTTTCAGTCAGACGGCAGGGCAAACGAGGGAGGAAGGTGTATAATGTTTCTCCTGTGCCTTTATTGTTCTCCTTTTCTATGTGAGGATGACGTAGGTTCGAAAGCTGACAGCGAACGATAACTATAATTTATGTATGCATGTGCAAGGTAGTGAATAGCATTCCAATCTTAATCCATTCAGCACGAGCTGGATGGTGCATTTTTATGGTGTGAATATTGTTCGGATTTTCGAAGTTTATATCACCACAATATTTCGGACAGTCTGGTCCCATGGTTCACCAGATCGCGGGAGGATGATTGATTCGCTGCAGAAAAAAAGTTTAAGCGAATAAGACTTGATATGCAAACCTGTTATTACTTTTTATATTGAGACATGATATTAGAATATCCTACGATTTATCATTGGGCTTTGGGTGATCTCAACATTGCAATAGAATTTTGATAGTATACTTCAAAACTTGCGAAACACCTTTAAGACAAGATTCTTTTCTTCGTTCTGAGGTTAAGTATAACACCTTAAACTAATTTACAATATCATCCTTGGTTCCTTCATGATGTTTAAAACTTTCGCTGACATCCTCGAAAATCATTATGTCTCTATGATATCGCCATTCTAAACCACCGTAAATTAATAGGCGCATACAAACAGCGAAAGTCACAGTCACAGTCTGATACCACATTCATTTCAACCGTGTGTTGATATGAGAACTAGTCCGGTTTTACATAGAGTCAATCGCACTACCGATTTGGGGCACAGTCAGGCATCCGAGTCTCGAGCCGAACGATCGAATGGAGAATACCAATAAATCTATTCAGATTGAATTTATTTGCGTATTGTGAGTGCAAAATTTATATTTCATACTTGGTTTACTGTAGCCACGACAGTGGCCATGGCGGCACATGTTTGTAGTCAGAGTTTGCTCTTGTGCCCTTTTATTTATACATCTGAACTGGGCGGGTATTGACTGAACATTTCCTAGAAAGAAAGCAGATGCTTTTGGGGCTAGTACAGTTACTGAAACTATTTCATTGATACTGCATGAATGGTCTAGTTGTGATTATTTATATTCGGTGGTTTTTTTGGGGTGATTATTCAATTATATTACTATGTTTAGAAAGGGGGGAAAAGAAAAGATGGACGAGGAAGGGGATGCAAACTGTTTGCAAATCAAAGTCAAAGCCTTGAATGTTATGATCAGAACTATGCTAGCGATTTACTCCTCAGTTTTTATTTTACTTAGAAAATAAATCAAATAAATATTAATATTGCGATAAGTTAAGCGCACTGTTCACGTGAAAATTCACTTCGGTATCGAACAAGTTACTGCGCTTGTCTCATGTTCAGAAGAAATTAAAAAATCAACCAGTTATTCCGCACATTATTTTTTATGTGCAATAATTTAGCGACCGCTTACCATCGCATCCAGTCGCCGCAAAAACTGTTCACACCTTTTGCGATCTACTTCTGCGGGTGGAAGTGTTTATTTAATTGAGTTTGTTGTTAATCCTTCGAATTACCAGTATATCTCTTTCAGCGTAAATCAATAGCCCTCAGCGTGATATTTATATAAATCAGTAATTCAACAAAATGATCCATCCATCACAGGTCCCAGCGCGGACCCGCGTTCGATGAGTATTAGAATGGTCCCTGAAACTGGTTCCCTATTATAACCCCACGTAGCTGGGCGAGTGCGCGGCGGTAAACTCATAAGTGCTGTATCACATTTCAAGTGCCTCCGTCAGTGCAGAGGCAGAAAGACTCCGGCAGGTATCTTTCGCACAACGGGCACCGCAGAATCATAGGCTCCGCTACCCAACACAGTAAGTGTATAGTGCCAAAGAAATTTATAAACAACACCTGTTTAAGCTGCAATAAAATCAATTTTTATGTGACTCCAATGCTCGGCCGGTAGGCGAATGCTTGTTCGCCCGTTATTTACTACCTCCATCAAGAATCCAACGCCAATAAATCTCTTTTTTTGTGGCGGCGGCATCGCGGGTTTCCCTTGCATTTACTATGTATATACTTCAGTGTGCATTGAGTACCTTTCGGATGATTTTATAGCTAGCAAACTGCAACCGGAGTTGCATGTATCCAACAGCAATTGGTGATGATATCTAGTGAAAATTGAAACGAAAAGCAAAATAAAGACCTTTTTCTTCCTATTCCAATTTATGCCGACACACTAACTTTCTTTGGAAAATTGACTATACTTTGCGCTCACAATGACTATGATACCGAAAAAAGTATGTTTATGTTTGCGATTGATGCGGACATAACTCACATTTAAGTGATTTTGAAATATTCTGCTTTTATGAATAGATCACTTTTATAGTGGTGATAATACAGATAGTGATATGAAAAGCTTCTCGTTACAGGCCACTTGTTGCACTGTTGAGTTGAAAATTTTGTTGCTTGAATAAACATTATGTATGAAATAAGTGTGGCTCATTAGCAACAAGCCGTTAGCTATAAAGTAGTTTGCTCCATTCTGCTTCCAGTGTTTACATAGTTTTATACTTTTATATCTGTTTTTTTTTGTCGTGAATTTATGAGTTTAGCGGTCTATAATTTTAAGCTTTTGACATGATACAAATTTTATATTCTATATTGATAATTTCACGAACATTTACTGTTATTTTTAAAAAAGAAATGCAGATTCAGGGTAGTAAAATAAATTTTGAATCGGTTTAGTTTTTCATGAAGATCTACAAATCATTCGAGAAATATTTTTTGTTTATGCAAATAATGTCCTGATTATTGGTAAAACCATATTCAAGAAACAGTTCAAATCACTGCAGTCGGTGTCTGCTGAAGACAAATATCCTTAATAGAGTAAATCCATTCTAAACAGCTTGTTATCTAGTATTGGCCATTTTTGATTTGGATGAAATTTTGCGCTTGTAATCGATTAAGCAAACAGAGTTTTTCCGTGGGTGGAATCTTTTTTAGACTCAAAAGTTTTCTGAAAAGTAAAAAAAGTACCACTTTGTTTTTACTCGAATTTAACATGACTTCTGAGATAGCAACTTTTCAGTTTGCTCAAATTTTGCATTATCAAGTGCTCGAAACGAATATGGACGTCTATCGTCAGCAACGTGTTACATTTCATGTGTTTTTTATCAGTTTTTCTGTTGTTGAAACTACATAGTGTGTTTGGTGTGGAATGGATTCAGTAAGATAATTATTGTTTCAATTTTGTTAGAGTATTTGTTTAAGCCGGTGTTAATGAAGAAAGCACGGATTAAACACCAGATTTACACGAAATCATTGAGCAAATAAACAAAACATGATTACATGCTCTCATGGAATTGTCCTGCAATGGGAATTTAGTAACCTTAGCTAGTTTCATCCTGAATTTTGTAAAACAAACCGTTTTTCACAACGCTCCCATACTCATCTCAAAACTTGAATCACTGCTCAATTATTTATCTCATTATTCATCACATTGTTGATAACTCTGTGAATGAACGTAGCCGCATACCGTCGTAGTAGGTTACTTAGGTATCCGCTGTAGTTGTTGACACGCAAAATTGGTAACCTAGGTAACCATTGCAGTGCTGTCGATTTATGTCAATTATGTCGGAATAATTCAATATTTTCAGTATTTTTTCGTATTAACAGAAACTGATTTGGCAACTCTTGATTATCTTCAACGCAGTGAAAACAAATGAAAATACATGAATTGAAATGAAAGATTTGTAAAAATTCATCTCATATATTTCTGCTAATTCAAGCTTGTTTTAGGAAATTTGAGGTGAGCATCTCAAAGATAAAAGTATTCTTAGTGTAGTGAGTGATTTTGTTTAGTGATTAAAAAAAAGTGGTCCGCTAGTGATGAAAAAAATTTTGGTTGGCTGCTGAACGAGTCCCGTTGTAGCCGTTTAGAGCAATGCATGGATTTTGTTTTCTTGGATGGATGATTGAAATATATAAGTTTTTGAGTGTACGTGCCCGACTATTATATCAAATTTAGATATTTCAGGTAGGGTAGGGAACATATTCTAAGCAGCTTTAGGAACCGCCTGTGTATTCAGACGAAATACTCGAAATGTGTTGGGTGAAATTCAAACAGTAGTTCAGTAGTTCAACAGTAGTTCAGTAGTTCACAATTTGTTTTTTATCGTTTTCTTTGTCAGAACTTGTTTTCAGATTGTAAAACTAAGTTATCAAACTCTAACAATAATCAATTAAAGTTACTAAACGAGGGACACTATTCCAATCATCCCGAACCAATTTTAAGCAGTTTCCATCTGTTTTGCAGGCGTTTTTTGCAGCACTAGAAGTGGCTCCTGAATGGCTGCAATATAGGTCGATTTGTTTCAAATGATATTTGTTCACAGATTTCTTTGTGATTAACGGTATTTCTTATATTCGTAAGACAGCTAGACAATCAAAGTTTTCGTCTCCATCATTGAAATTGTAGATATTGATCAGAAAGCAGGAGTTTGAGGCCTGTTTTCTGCGACTGATAAAAATAAGCGCTACTGCTTAAGCCGTTCCTAACCCTAAGTTTTTGAGGATTTTACTTCATGAGAAATCTGAAGTATTCTAAGAAGAATCAATTCCATGGATTGATTGATTGGTTTAGAAAATATGCGTTTTTTCTTGTTTTCAATTGAGTTTTCATGTTGTATGATATGAATATATGGGCTCAGATGAATAATGGAACAGTTCTGTTATGTGTTGATATTCGAGCTCGTACCCAGTAAAAAATATTCGACGCTCTATCTTAGGCCGCACTGAACGTGCAAGAAAATTTTGCGTGTGTGGATTGCAGTATCGGTTTTTTCCTACTATTTTGACGTAGGACTACGTCTTTGTTTTCTATACTAGATTACATTTTGTAAAATTGAAAATGAAACTGGCAAATGTTGCGTCAGATTTCAAACGATTATAACAAGCGAGCGTCATAATGCATCTTAGTCATTTATATGTCGGTGGAGAGATAAAATGTGTAACAATTGTTTGATATAATGTTTGACATTGTTGCTTTACTGCTTAATGGTGAAAAAAGGTGAAAAGTTCCAAGGTTAGGCTTTCCCATATGTTTTTCTTGCTATTCCCTTGTTTCCCGTGCTCGGATAATAATAACATGGAGGAAATAAATTTCACTGCCTACATATTCTGACTCAACAAAGTGTTCGCAGGATATATATATATATATAAATATATATATATATATATATATATATATATATATATATATATATATATATATATATATATATATATATATATATATATATATATATATATATATATATATATATATATATATATATAAGACAGCTAGACAATCAAAGTTTTCGTCTCCATCATTGAAATTGTAGATATTGATCAGAAAGCAGGAGTTTGAGGCCTGTTTTCTGCGACTGATAAAAATAAGCGCTACTGCTTAAGCCGTTCCTAACCCTAAGTTTTTGAGGATTTTACTTCATGAGAAATCTGAAGTATTCTAAGAAGAATCAATTCCATGGATTGATTGATTGGTTTAGAAAATATGCGTTTTTTCTTGTTTTCAATTGAGTTTTCATGTTGTATGATATGAATATATGGGCTCAGATGAATAATGGAACAGTTCTGTTATGTGTTGATATTCGAGCTCGTACCCAGTAAAAAATATTCGACGCTCTATCTTAGGCCGCACTGAACGTGCAAGAAAATTTTGCGTGTGTGGATTGCAGTATCGGTTTTTTCCTACTATTTTGACGTAGGACTACGTCTTTGTTTTCTATACTAGATTACATTTTGTAAAATTGAAAATGAAACTGGCAAATGTTGCGTCAGATTTCAAACGATTATAACAAGCGAACGTCATAATGCATCTTAGTCATTTATATGTCGGTGGAGAGATAAAATGTGTAACAATTGTTTGATATAATGTTTGACATTGTTGCTTTACTGCTTAATGGTGAAAAAAGGTGAAAAGTTCCAAGGTTAGGCTTTCCCATATGTTTTTCTTGCTATTCCCTTGTTTCCCGTGCTCGGATAATAATAACATGGAGGAAATAAATTCCACTGCCTACATATTCTGACTCAACAAAGTGTTCGCAGGATATATATATATATATATATATATATATATATATATATATATATATATATATATATATATATATATATATATATATATATATATATATATATATATATATATATATATATATATATATATATATATATATATATATATATATATATATATATATATATTTATATATATATATATATATATATATATATATATATATATATATATATATATATATATATATATATTTATATATATATATATATATATATATATATATATATATATATTTTTTTTTTTTTTTTTTTGTTTCAGGTGAAGGGGAAATTTGCATCCAAACCCCTGAGGTGACCAACCTCAGGGAGTGTGGGGTTGGTTTGAATCAGTGACCGGACCCACTAAAACCCCTTCAGTCTCCAGCCCATAATACTCCCCGGGACCACCGCTAGGTATTGCTTCGGGGAGCGGCTTTTGTGCTCTGTGCACCCTCTTGGTTCTTTAGGTCTTTTTGCTAACTTAGCTAACTAACCTGGAGACTGGCCGTTAGCTAACACTGGCGTGTCGGTGGTCAACCTGTCGCCTGTTTTGCAATTCTAAAACTATTTGAGAGGCGGCTGTACAAACCGCCCTCCAAATGTTTGGGTCTTTACACATCCTCCGAACTAGGTTGTCCGGAGTGGTGTCTGGCCCGCTCACTACCATCATGTCGCTCCGCGCATGCACAAAACGAGGGCACACGAAGAAGACATGCTCAGCAGTCTCTTCCGCTTCCGCGCACTCGGGACACATGGGGGACCCCGCATGCCCGAATCTGTGTAGATACTACCTAAAGCAACCATGGCCTGACAGAATCTGTGTCAGATGGAAGTTCACTTCTCCATGGCGCCTCCCGACCCATCCGGATACATCCGGAATGAGTCGATGCGTCCATCTACCCTTCACGGAATTGGACCACTCCTGCTGCCATCTGATCATCGAGAATGATCTTCTGGTACCTCGTATGCCCCTTGTGTCACGTTGATCGAAGCATTCTACGTCCTCCTTAATGGCTATGCTGATAGGCATCATGCCGGACAGGACGCAGATTGCGTCGTATGACACAGTTCGATACGCGCTCGCAACCCTCAGGCACATGAGCCTGTAGGTACTTTCCAACTTACCCCGATGTTTACTAGTACCTAGTGCTTTGGACCACACTGGCCCGCCGTATCTCAGTATGGACGAAGTCACGCTAGCTAGAAGTTTCCGCTTGCTGCCGTCCACTGCTGAGCTATTGGACATCATGCGAGATAATGCTGCAATAGCCATTGAAGCCCTCTTACAGGCATATTCGACATGGCTCCCGAAGGCGAGCTTGTCATCGATCATCACCCCCAGCAGCTTCAGGGAGCGCTTAGAGGCGATGGTGCAATTCCCGACACTGATCAACGCCTGTTGCTTCGACTTGCGGTTATTGACAACTGAAATCTCCGTCTTATGATGCGCAATCTCCAGTTTTTTGGAGCGCATCCAGTCCTCGACGACGCTTATAGAGTGCGAAGCCGTCAACTCAACCTCCTCGATCGACTCGCCGTAGACCTCAAGTGTGATGTCGTCCGCAAACCCAACGATCGCAACCCCTTGGGGGAGCTTTAGTTTCAGCACTTCATCGTACATGATATTCCACAGTACCGGGCCCAGGATGGAACCTTGTGGAACCCCTGCGGACACATTTTTGACCCTCGTCTGTGCTGTAAACTAGCACACGATTCTGGAAATAATTTCCCAGAATCCTGTACAAAGATACCGGAATGTCTAGTTTCCGAAGCGAGTGGGCTATGGAATCCCAGCTAACACTATTGAACGCATTTTTCACGTCCAACGTGACGATTGCGCAATAGCGAATGCCCCATCTTTTACGCTGGAGTGCTACCTCTGCTGTTTTGGTGACGGACAGAATAGCATCCACCGTAGACTTGCCTTTTCGGAAGCCGAACTGGTTACTCGACAGACCGTTTGCACTTTCGGTGTACCTAACCAGTCTATTGAGAATAACCTTCTCGAGCACCTTACCCGCCGTATCGAGCAGACATATCGGTCTGTATGCCGACGGGTCACCAGGTGGTTTCCCTGTCTTCGGCAATAAGACCAGCTTCTGTCGCTTCCATCTCTCTGGGAATGTACAGTCATCCAGGCACTTCTGCATGACTTCCCGGAATAGTCTGGGGGCCTCTTTGATGGCCTTCTTCACAGCCAGATTCGGAATCCCATCCAATCCCGGTGCCTTGCTCACCTTCAGGGAGTTGGCGATCGCGATGAGTTCCTCATTCGTAACCGTTTCCGCCTCCTCTCCTCTGCCTCGGCACGGCTAACGCCGTCACTCATATATTGGGTGTTCGGCAGGTTGGCCGACCACCTCTGGTCTGAGTTTGAGATACTGGAACGTCGGTGAAGTGACTCGCCAGCCGGAGGCCAAGGATTTGGCTCGTGGCGTGGAAAGAGTCCCT